>NC_092561.1:7670000-7805000 GCF_037975245.1 Apostichopus japonicus
TAAATTCACTATGTAACACAACAGCGATAACTCGTATTGCGTGCCACTGTGACAAATTGATTCACACACACTGCGACAACTTCAACGTAAATCACAGTTCTGAAGAAGTGATCGGATTAAGGTTTTGAATTTGCACGACAACAAAAAGTTATACCTAAATGTTGATTTCTTACAAGCTGTACACCACACGAATCAACCGTCAACAGAGTAAAGTATCATGATGTCTCGCTTGGTTAAACTTTGAATTTTACCTGTTAGTTTTCGTTGAGACCGAAATCATCGGCATAAAAAGCATAATAACTTAATTTGCTGATTAAACCCTCAATGTGAATGCGCAGACTGAGCATAAGACAGGAAGTTAGGCAACCTTACCCCACCACGAATGCATGCAAGCGTGCTTACAACAGTTATTTGCATGAGTGAAGGCATTACTGCTTGCGTACGCTTGCTGATAAATTCTTTTATACGGCCATATTTGGTATGTATACCCATTACATCTCCTGAAGCTACAGGAAACCCTTGATCCATGCCTACCTTAAAGGGGTCTTAAAAAAGATATACCACTGTTATGACACTGTTCATGTTGTACATGATGTGTATTGTAGCATGTTCTTTTGTATTTGAAATCAACCTGAAGTCTCCTTTTAAGGAACTTAGAACATATTTATCTTTGAAACAAACAATGTTGTATCTGCCTCTTATTATAATGTGTGAGGTGAGGGCCAATAAGAAACATTGCATGCTGCTTTAAAGGAACCTAGCAAAATATATGCTCTCCCTTTAATAATTGACAGTGTTGTGTATCGTTTCTTAGAGTGAAATCTCTGACTTAATCAAACCTTGAATGTTGCTTTAAAGGAGCTAAGCACGTGCTTAGCATGTGTTAAACATGTGCTCTTGTTTGCATCGTGTCACATTGTGAAGGCACCCTTGTAGCATGATTCTTGGATCTGAATGAGTGTGTCTGTAATGGAGAACTTATCAAAGGAAGTTACAGTTAAGAATTAAAGTGAACAGAATATTTAGCTCGATTTTGGGCCCGAGACTACTAGACACTAGTGCACAGTCAGTACATGCAGCTACGGTCAATACCTAAAACACAATGTACATAGCAGCGGTTGACATCTCAGGTTCAGCTAAAGATAACAAGGTATCACGTTACATTACTTTCTGCATTTTGTAGCGGCAAGAAGAAAACTTCACTTGCAAGCAACGGAAAGTTAACTTTTGCAAATGGCAGCACGCGGTTTGGGCCGAGTCTTCAATGCCTTTAAAGAAGAACTCCAAAGTGCCAATTTCACAATTGCTTTCATAATTTTAAAGGTGTTATAAAAGTTACCCTCACCCTTTCTTTTTTAAATTAAAAAGTGCCTTTGTATTACTGTGTGTGTGTGTGTGTAAATATTGTAACATATATTTATAATTTTGATAATTTGTTTTAACGGTACTGATGAACTCTTATCGTTGGATCACGCTTTTCTTCTTTGACACTTATGCAACAACAACATATTATTCGTCAACATTTGTATTTGCATGATGAGGAATCATGATATTGCGAACACACGAATTAAAACCGTTATAATCACCAAATGAACTACATGCAACCTACAATTATAATATTTATAATAACTGCTATGCTATATGAAACATTAAGTTATAGGCTCAGCATCTTTGGCTAAAAACAAAATGCTGCCAACTTTGTTTGTGTCATTATTGTTTGTCCAGATTGTGTCAAAAAGTGAAAATGATCCAACATCCTTTGGACTAGGTGATATCTTAGACACATTTCGAACACTTTCTGTTGAACGCAAATATTTTGTTTTTGAAAAGCGTAAATATGTATGAGATCAATTTACTTCAGGTTAGTGAGTCTCGTAACACAGAAGTACAAAACTAGAGGGAGAGAGAGATAGAGAGAAAACCAGACCAGATTTGAAACCATCGTGAGTTTAAATTTTACTAAGGTGGAGTTTTCATTAACATTTAGACCATAAATAATATCTTGCTACAACTTCCTTCCACTTAAATGGAATTTATGCCCAGCCCCGCCTCCACCCCACCCCCATTTCCTCTCTACCTGTAGGCTAATACGGTACCTATCGATACTACTGAGCACGCGCGTTAAGTACAAGCAAAGCATCCAATACACAGCACCGATATCATCCAGCAGGAATACATCTCGAGTAAGACTTCAAGATGCTTCTACCGAAATATCAAATAAATCTATAAATAAAACAGCAAGGAATGTCCCGCCGCCAGCTCCGGAAATTTGCTTATACATACAATTGATGTACAGAAAAGAAACACAATGAAAGAAAGAGGTACGAACGTGCCTCACCTTACTGTATCACAATAAAGTCCGTTTAGCAAGTCAATTCACTCTATCCAAAATATTCTCAAAGGACGAACTAACCAAATCTCCCAAAAGCCTCAAATTGATTTTTTTTTTAACTATCTTTCTTTCTTTCTTCCTTTTTGTGTGTGTGTCGTTGCTTTTAATTCGTTTAATCTTTGCGTCAAAAAAATTGCGTCGGATCAAATTTTAGAATGCACGGAAATGCCAAATGTATAAATGAAAATACCACTCAAAAAAAAGCGAATGTATAGTGACGCCTACCCTTTGGTGGAAATTATGAACCCCTGAATTGAAGAAGCATATCGTAAGTTTGGTTGTAGCTTTGCATCGGTCTGACTATATCATATTATATATATTCACCCATAATTTGATACTCCTCAACCTAGGCCTAACTACTAGGAACAGGTACCCACCATTTTTGGACTGGGGGTGGGGGGTTAGATGTTACGTCGTTTTTGGTACGGATAGCATTCATTTGAGGTAAATGTTTGGTTTACCCCCTCAAAGGAAGACAAATAAATATTCCCCCTCCCTGCCCCTCCCCCATTGTCCCTAGATCCTAGCTCCTAGGCTTAATCCTCTTCCGCCATCCGTTAAGGTCGAGAAATCTTGCTTACTTGCACACACAGTTTCTGACCTTTACAACTATATTTTTACTGAGAGAAATTACACAAACAAAATCAATACTAAATCGGGCGAAAAAATTACTATTTTCATTATAAACTGTTGCTTTTTTCCAGTATTTTCTTCCAGTATCATCGTAAGCGAGATCGAACGCTAATTTACAAATATTAAAAGCAGGATTTTTTTTATAGATTTTGATAGAGGTGTGATGTTTTATTAATATTAAAATCCCCATAAAAATATAATATCATTTAAGTACATGAGGTTCAAGTCAAGAACATATAAACTGTTTTACCCTTATGCATTTTGCATATGATTTATATCGATATGAACATTTTCTGGGCGACGTAATGTAATGAATCGAACTCAACTTGATAATTACTTGCTCGTTAAACTTCCTTTAGTGAAAAATCTAGAAAGATATATTTTCTTAATTTTTTATTATTATTACTATTTTTTCTTAATTGAGTTTTATTTTATTTAGTTTCTTGGTAAAATTGCTTTGAAGAGAATCAAGCCAATGAGCAGACGAAAACTTTTCATTTTCTGTAAGCGGCATTTGATGAAAATGTAAACCATCCATACTATCACTTATATATGTTGATGAGGATGATCGGATTTTTTATTCTTCGAACGACTGTTCATGAGACTATAACATATTTGATGTTACTGGGTCCTTAATAAAAAATAAAAAACTCTTCGAGTGTTCCCGATTTGTCCAAGGAGATGATGTTTTTTCATTATGAAGTTTACTTTTATCGGTTGTTTATTCGGTAGAAGGGGGTACCATATTTGTATCCAAGGGGGGGGGGTGGAAGTTTTCAAACTGGGTCGAGGGTGTGGCGAGGCCACAAACGTAGGGGGCAGTGGGATATGTAACTTTAATTTGAGAGGCGGGGGTTGGGGTGTGGGAGGGGAGTACACAAAAACGTTCCGACAAAACGGGTCCTCTGTGCATTACGTTCAAAATTTTCAGTTTTTAATAGTGATTTCAAATTTCTTTAATATATAATTTTATAATTACGGTTTTATATAATTGTTCATCAAAAGTGCACTTTGAACAAAGCAAAATGGCACTTTTCTAAATACAAGAAAATTGAAAAAAAAAAAACAATCGGAAACTTTTACACTAATAAGAGGAACATTTGTGGGTTTTTTTTCCTTTCTTTTTCTCAAAATTGGTGAACCCGGCTCTGACGACCTTGTATGCAACTTTATAAAATACTTCCGTTACTAATAAAAAAATATATATAAAAAACATTCAGCAAACATATCTATATATAAAGGCAACAGAGTTGGGTTCAGTATCCATAATTATTCCTATTACTACGTTTTCTTCATATTTCATTTTTGTTTTCTTTGAAAAAGTGCATTTACTGGTTTCGTTGTCCTAATTTTTTCCCCTCATCACCCTTGTTTTATCATCCTTGAAGCTATACTTAATTCGTTCTATTTCCATGTGACTTATTATCATTTACTTTTACGATACATGCATCGGCCTATACTCTTTTATTTATTTGTTGTCTCTAATTTCTCCATCTTCTACATTTTGTTGTTCTTGTTGTTGTTATTCTCTCTCTCATTTTTGTGATTTTTATTTCGTCTTAAAACTGGGGCTAAATCAACTGGCATACGTAGACTTGTTTTCTGATTAGTGTGCTATGATTCGTAAATTTTTTTTTATCATTTGTGCACCTGCGCCCTTCATCGTAAAACATTAGAAACAGCGAAAAGTATTAATAATAATACCGTAATAAAAGCAAGAGAAAAAACAACAACTAAAACAAAAGAGCTACATACATATACATATATATATATATATATATATATATATATATATATATATATATATATATATATATATATATATATATATATATATTACCGGTATATACATATAAAGAGAGAGAGACCGAAACATGTATACAAGAAAACGCCAGATTCCGAAGCGCGACAATGATATTACGAAGACGGTTTCGAAGGGGCGAAAACCAAGAGCTGAGGAGAAGAACTATAGTATCATTGACAACAGAGCAATCACCTAGTCACCATTTGTCACGAAAGCGAACGACTTTAACTACTTAAGAAGAACGCGCGGAAGTCGGAAGCTGTTCTGCACTATAGCCCTGTCGATATTTTTCGCGATGATGTAGTGAGTTAACACGTAATAATAAATAACAGGGAACACGTCGAAGCTAAAATTAAAACAATGTACGCCGGCTTTTTTATATAAACCGTTGATTTAGATCAAATACTGTACACACACATGCAGTGTCTGATGACGTATAACTCCCCCGTGAACTTTCTTTTTGTGTTCTTTTTGTAAAACAATATCGCTAAAGAGAGAGAGAGAGAGAATAGAACCAAGTAGCCAATTGGCAACAATAAAATCAAACGTGTTCCATTCAATTCCGTCACAATTATGATTTTCATTTTCGTCTAATTTTCGCACTTTTCACAAAAGCTGTGAGTATACGCGAGGTGGAAGAAAAAGCTAGAAGAGAATTTTTCTTTCTTGGGGGTTAATTTTGTGTGTCTTTCGTTAAATCATATCGGTAGGACTCGCATGAATGAGACGTTTTATTTCAAATTCATCTGTGTTTAGCGAGAGTTTTTCATTTTGTTTTGTCGTGGTCTCGACTTCTTTTTGATATTTGCCGGTTCACGCAAAATGATTTTACGTGTCTAAAGAGATACATCAGCGAATGAATGGGGAATATCTAAGGGGCTTTATAGTGAACGAACCGCATCCATAGTTGGAACTTTGACGTTTTACTTTGACGCTGTGGAAGACGGGATAATACAAATATAGCGTGGCGTTTGTAAGCGATTAGTAAAGAAATCGAGGTAAGGTTAAATCGAAAACTTCTTTTAAAGTATTTTATCAATATTTTATTTGCCATTTTTGTTAATTTTTTTTTAATGTCCAATAGTTGCTTTTTGTCAATTAACGGAATTCAATTTTTTTTTTTTTTTTTTTTGGTATCTTATGAAAATTTGTGGCATTTTGATAAGAGCAGAAGAGTGGGGGAATTCTTTCGTATTTTGATTTTATGTATGTCTAGTTATTTATTCCAATTTTTTTTTCTGGCTTTTGGTTTTGAAGTTGAGTGTGTGCATGTGTTTCATTCGAAAAGCTTAACTTAAAACATTTTAATTAAAAATAAAAAGTTTTATATGCAATTAAGTGGAATACAAATGAGGAGTTTATGGAGGGTGGAAGAGGGGTGTGGGGGGAGGGGTCGAAGCAGAGAAGGGTGAGTGGGAAAGAAGGACCGACATAAGAGGGGGGAAATGCAGCCAGTAACCTATAGGTTTCTTTAGTTGCATATATATTTTCTGAGAATGATCGGGAATTTAAAGGCTAAATATGCATACAATTAAGTTTGAAGAACAGGGTCCCGGACACAGGTGGGGAATGGTGATGGTGGGTAGGACAAGGGTCAAACCACGCTTATTGGGGCAGGATATGGTTTTGTTTTCATACAAAAGCAAATTCTTTGAATATCAACGGTTTACCCTCCCATCTATACCCCTGGTATTCCGCAAACAGAACTATTTCAATTGGTATCCCCACTATTCATCCTTCATTATGGGAGGAGAAATTCTCGCTCGGGAGAAAGAACCCCCCCCACACCCTCTCTCCCCCTAGTTTGAGCCGTTTTTTTTTAAATATATATGATTAAGGGAGTTAAGTTGTAAAATGGTGCATCTTTTGCACTTTTAAAGTAATTTATGATCAAGATTATTTCACCTATTTTTCAACAAATATCGGCACAAATAGTGTCAATTTCATTTTCTTCCGAATTTGTTGGCGACCCTTCACAAGTGTTAAACAAAACGTGGATTATACCCCTTTTTTATTTTTTATAAACAGGCAACCATTTCAAAGAAAATAATTTTAGTTTGCTTTAGTGAACATGCATGATTTAGTCTACACGTAAATCTGGGCTAATCCTTCAGACGAAGTTACGGATAGAATGAAATAACTCCTATTTGTAGATTTTCATTCATGAAGACTTATTTTTTTTTTGGACGCCAAGAAAGATTGCAAAAACGGAAAGTTGACTTTTTCGCTATAATACGATAACTGCTACATGTATAATTTCAGTCAGCCTGGTTAAGACAGTACGGATAAAGCTATGTATATAAGGGGGTAAGGGGTGGGTACTGAAGGGGGATGTGGTAAGTGGTGACATTTCGAAAGTCTTCACATTCTCGCTTTCTTGGGGAATTAAGGGTATTCTAATGCCCCCCCCCCCCAAGGCTTATAATTTAAAATTTGGTCTTAAAAACCGATAAAATGTACAACAATAGTCTGTGCCATCAATGGAGACGTTTTTTTTTTGGGGGGGGGTTGGACTTGGTTATATAGGGGGTTGGGTTACAAGGTTTGTTAAAATTTCATAAGTACTCCTATCCATCAATTAGAATGTCCCACTTTCCCTCGACGTTTGTGCCTCAACACCTCAGAGATTGAACCCGTCTATACCGCCACGTCTAAACGTCATCAACAGGTAATGCTGGTCAGCATCCCCCACCCCCCCCCCCCCACCAAAATACAAAACAAAAATGCTAAAAAATTAAAGAAATGGTCACTCATATTCAACTTGGAACAATCATTTTACTTTCCACTTTAAACCATCTGTCCTCTTGGTATATGTCTAATGTCTTGGTAGCTGTAGCTTGGTAGCTGTAGCTTGGTATATGTTGTCTGATGTCACAATCTCCACAGTACGAGAATCTTTTTCTGACCCTGGAAATTATTCTTACAATATCTTTGATAAAAATTGATACCAATTTTCATTATGTTAATTTGTGGGGCCAGTACTGGTGATCGTTCATGATAACAGATGCGATAAATGAGGAAATCATATGCCTGAATTGCCAAGGGTATATGCAAAAATTATGATCTTCGAAAATCGTGATAAATTTGTAAAAAGAAAAGGGGGAGGGGGTAACTGAATTTGTAATTAAGAACTAACTCAGAGATTCTTATTGGAAGGCACGGATGGCAAGATGGGTTGTAAGAACAAGTTTCATCTCTCGATCAAGAAAACTACACCCCCTCCCTCTGTCCCTTCTCCATCTCCCCTCCCTGTCTTCCATCTGTTTGGCGGTGCGCCGTGGCTAGAAGCTTGAGGGGTGCGGTATCCAACATCGGCCACGCCTCCCACCATCCACCCCTCTGTTCTAGAGCACTGGTGTACAAATATAAATTGCGTAAATACGTGTAAATATGTATGTTAGAATTCATGTTTAATGGTTTAAAAAATATTACAATATTATTATGCCATCATTGACGCCATTCAAGAGGTGACTCTCTTTAAACCAAGTTTACCTATTGTTATGTAACTTTCACCAAATCACAAATGGTCAAGTTATAGATCAGATACAAGGTTCGTTTTCAGCTTTGCTCTCTCCACCCACCTCTCTCTCTCTCTCATCTGGTGAATGCAAATCATAACGAGTAATATGTAATGCGAATATAGATTCTTAAAATAGCCATTCTGGCCTAATGAGGAGGGTCTCGTAGACTCTGCTAGAATTCCTCATATTTCATGTAGACCTATATACAAAAGCCCATTTGCGGAATTGCTAAACTAGTGAGTGTTTTTCTATTAAATTTGAAGAGAAGACTTGTAGATTTAACGTTATTAATTATTGGTATGACATTTTTTAGTATTAAAAAAAAACATATCGAAATTACTATTATAAAAAATATAAAACGCAGCAAATTACTTTAACAATAATGTCTTAAAACCCTGCACATATCTCTCAGCTTCTCTATGTCTAACCAAATTTATAGTGTATGATTTCATCCCATTGATTCAAATCTTTGAAAGAGTCTTCCATGTAACTCGTTGTTAATAAAATAAGTATGAACTCCCCACCTTTGTGGCAAATCCCAGAGCTATGCGGATTCAACTAACGTCACAATTTAAAGTCAAACCCAGTGAACCGTTCGTCCTATGTCTCGGGGGACAATATTTGTGAGTGTATAGTGCATGGTGCATATATATATATATATATATATACATATATATATATATATATATATATATATATATATATATATATATATATATATATATATATATATATATATATATATGAAAATAATCGGCAACCGCAGTACAGGATTACTAACGGATACAAAAAAAATAATAAGAACAAAAAAATGTTATAAATAATATCAAAAATATTCTGATATAATTGTGACAACTTGAGTAGTATACAACTAACTATATTGTGTATCTGTCGATAACGTGCATCGACATATGCGGTGGATTAGTTTGTGAGGCTTCAATGTACCTCACACGGTCCTCATTACCCTTCTATCCTGCCCCTTCATCTCCTTGAACATCACTAATTACCCTCTCCCATTCTCCTCCAGATGGGCCCAAAATAAATAAACTAATATACTAATTAATTACGTTAAGCCTTTGTTTTTCTACTTATTCATATTTGCTATCACACGAACAAGCAAGATTAAAGCAAACTAATTCTCACCGTGAAGCATTTTCTTTTTTTGCGAAACTATTATACAATTAGCACTAGATCCGAATCGATTTGTTTTTTTCTTCCTCGCCGCATTTCTATGATTACAAAATTGCCCTTCTTTTTGTTGTTGCAGTTTCAAGTCAAATTTGGAGAAAAATGGCAGATGTTTACGTGCAATTAATTTACATGTAATTTATCGATTTACATACGGTTCACTTCCCCGTATGAATTCAACATAGGTTAGGAAACAAATGGTCGTTAAACCCATTGATTGGACATACAGAAGATACCGGCAAACGGCTGATGTAGTTAGTCTAACGTACAAACAATCGTCAGTAACCCAGCGGGGAATACTTGCACTGCCATGGTATTATCACTATATAGTTTGCGCGCATATGAAAGAAACAACAATTCTAATTAGTATGTACATCTCGTGAACGGATTTTCAGGGCTGGCTTACATGTTCAGCTATGAGCTGTGATTTTGCTCTTTATCTTTGTGGGAAGGTGTTGTGAAGGAGAGGTGGGGGGGGGGGTAGGTTTGGGTGCGGATGGGGATGCTCGTGTTGATATCATAAGAAAGCTCATCGGAATGAATAACTATTGTATATCATTGGACTCTCGATGCATTTTACGGTAGACTATAAATTTAATCAATATCAATTAATTAATCAATCAATCAATATAACTTACAAGCCTAGGAGACACTATCATTATTGATATATATGGTACAGAGATAAATGGGCGGGAAACAAACTTCCTCAAAACAGCTGAGAAATAATCTTATTCCATTTGGGAGTACCAAAGGTTTCTGTTGTTTTTGTCACACACAAGGCTAAAGACTTGACACCAGTCTATATGACGTCATAGCGCCACATGTACATTGTTTAAATTGTTTTGTTTTTATTACAATGGATATTTATTTTTTCCCTGCAAATGGAGACGGGTTTTACAAATGCTGAATCTAGGATATTGAAACTCTTTACATGACCTTATGAAAACATTGGTTTGAGTTTCAACACCATTAACATTCTACCTTTGCAAATATGGAAATGAAACTCAATGAAAAAGTTAAATGTTTCACATAATAGTGGCATTAAGACATCAGAGATTTACAAAAATGTCATCTCCAACACACAAGATACACAAGACACTAGGATATCTCCCAAACGGAACCATATTTTCCTTAGCTGTTTCGGGGGTGGGGGTGGGGGGGTCGTTCTTCACACAGATCTCTGTTTTATAAGTCACAGATGATGGTTGAGTTTTGTTTGCCTTTTTTAAAAACAAATCCCCTCAAATTGATGATATCAGACTATAAAATTGAACCGAAATGACTTTTTTTCTTTGTATTTTTTTGTTGTATGCAGGTTAGGTTTGTGCAGCTTTAGTAAGGAATACATAGTCTAACTGGTTTAGCCTTATAAAACAAAGACCAATTGTGCCTATATACATAACGTGTTGCTGGATGGTCGATGTATATCTATAACTCATACCAGAACAACATTAGAAATTTCTATACAAATGTCGACCTATTAAAAAGTTTCGTGAAATCGGCTGCTGTACATGCAGATGCAATGTAATTAAGTTAATGAATGAAATCAACAGTTAAACTTTGGTATTTGAAGTAACATTTTTTACAAAAGAGCACTGTTCATTCATTGGATTCCACATGATTTTTTATAAATTTATGAACATATCCTATGCATACATCTGTGCCTTGCCAAATGCTATCGGGGGGGGGGGGGGGGAGAGAAAACCCAATTCATATCCCTGAAGGTTACTGTTTCCTTTGAATTATTCACAAACTGGTGGTAGCGTAATCCACCGTTGAATGAAATATAAGGTATCAAATACCACAATAGGTTGTTAATTTAAAACCAAATCACTTCATAAAATTAAGAAGAAATTAAAATACTGAAAATTATGCATATTACTTGAAAAACAACGTCGTTAACATTGTATTAATCGGACGCCACATTTTCTTCATCAGAAAACCTGCAACCTATTCAAAGCATTTAAACCTAACCTGGTTAGAGATTGTATTGATTAGAAAGTGTAACCTGATTATAGTACATGAAGAAGTAACCTGATAATAGCCTACAGTAAACCAACAACCTGATCATAACCTGTACATCTGTAGACTTATCTATTACCTACTATCCTCTAACCTGATTGCAATAACTTATAAACTTGCAATCTAGTCTCAACCGGAAAAAAAATCCCGCTAAATCAGATATTTGTTTGAGTGGTCGATTATTTGCGATGTCTCATTGCAGTGCAGAAGTAGCCTATACTATCCCGCCTAGCCATTTCATAAAAAAAAAACTTGTCCAAAACTTGTGAAAAACAGGCCCATATTTGATTAATTCAAAACCAAATTAATTTGAAAGACTATCTCGAAACAACGCGTCTTATTTTTAGAATCGAAATTGATCCTTAATTCCTTGCTATATCCGGCGATTTGTTAAAAGATTTTATGGATGCTGTCTTACTTTTGATCGATAACCATCTGTAGTTTGAGTAATATAAATATTGGTTTCGTCTTCTTATAAATCGCTAAAAGAAAATGGCAAAGTTACGCCTAGAGCTACTCCCCCCAGCCCCCCCCCCCCCTCTTGTAATAAAAAAAAAACTGTAGAAAATATGTCATATATTGCAATTGAGTAAACTATATATCAACCCTTAGATTGTTTCTTTTCCTCAAAACGAACGTTTCTTTAAGCTATAGTAATAAATCAGTCGTTTCGATTAACTACTCAACTACCGTCCATAACGGCAGCAAGTGTAAGCACATTTTCAAGATTTTTTGGACAGGTTAGAGGTTTCATTTCTTTTATTCTGACCTAATTGAAATATTTATTTAAGTGTTTTTTTTAGTATTGAATAGAATAGAAAAAAAATGTTTGAAGACTTGACCAAGTATAAATTTGACATTCAATTCAGCTACGTATGCTAGACTTTAAAATACTCTGCTCTATTGCATAGAGAATGGATTTTACTACTGCTGAATCTATATTCAATCACAAAGGAGGTTCGTAACATGACCAAACGCTAGTAGGCCAATAAGTTTTCATGGTCAACGCTGTCAACATTAATCTTGAAAATAGGAAAAGAAAAAAGAAGCGAAAATCCAAGGTGACACCTCTCAGTGGCACTAAAATGAACATCACCCATTTAAAATATGGCAGACACCCCCCACCCCTCCCCTACAAGCCCATCCCACTCCCTCTGGCAGAAAAATCTCAATGTCTGTTATATAAGCGAACAAGCGAAACATGATGGTTTGGTTTGCTTCTCTTCTGTGAAACATCTGATGTGGTACAAACTGCTAGAAGTCAGGCGCGTAGCCAAGGGGGGGGGGGGTGAAGGGGCGACCGCCCCCTTGAGCATATTTTTTTGTACGTTCTTATGATATCGCTAGTAATTTCAAAATAGGAAATGCTTTAGATGCAACTTGCAAGGCCTGGGAAGTGCCATTTCCAGCGATCTGGAAGGCATTTTCGGCCAAAATTTTCTTGTACGCTTTGCGCCAACTCATGGTGGCGCTACGCTTAGATAGTTTCCAAAGCCGAATCTACGGTTCTAATAGTTTGCCTACAGGTTCGCCCCTCCCTTGGCAGATTCCTCGCTACGCGCCTGCTAGAAGTCACGTGATTTATCGTGGGCCCCTCAAAGTTGCAGCCAGTAAACGTGCTCTCAGGCACTCAACTTGAAAAGAATTTCATAAAAGTCAGCTAAGGCTTTCTTTATTTTCTCTCATTTTTCATAAATGTGTGTCTCTTCAGAGACTAGATCTTACACAGCGTTATCATGTTTTTTTCTTCTTTTTCATCCTTCTGCTAAACTCTTGCCTATTGTCCTTGTAAAAGTCCCCAAGAGAAACTACGTCACCATACCATGTCAAATATGTTTAGGACCTAATGATGCACTTAACTTTGTGTGTTTTACGTATATATATCATAATCGTAAAGTCATAAACGTCGAACCCATAAGGACTGATTTCACTTTAAATTTTGATAAACTAATTCATAAGAGGGTACATATATACACGTGAGACGGAAATAACCCAAAATGTCCATTCATTTCCTCTATTTAAACGATAAAACCCGACCTTGTGTAAATATTTCCCCCTGCTCGCCAAAAAAAACTGACAGGCTAATCCTTGTGCATCTTAATGACGTATTTCGAAGCCAAGAGCAAAGTCCCATCTGGATTAGTGCTTAACTTTGTATACAAAAAAAAAGAAGAAAAAAGGGGGGAAATAGCCGCCCAATTTCTCACAAATACTCACGTTTACAATTCACAAACATATTGCATGAAATCTTTACTGTGACCGATGACAATGAGAAATGGTAATGATATGCATATAAACAACGTTTTAACCGTTTCGAGAGCACGGTAAGAGAAGTAAGTGTAAATGCTTTTCTTAGGTCAAGCCTGCAACTGCGCATGTCACAACCATACCGAAGGTACATAAGCTTTTACATCCTGTTCATTTTATAAACTAAACATGCAATAGGGGTATTCATGCATAGCAAGGCAGGCAGGAAAAACGAAAGAAACTAATAAAAATGAAATACACCTGGATGAAGAGAGGCAATGGAGATAAAGTGCCTTTTGCCCAAGGACAGAACGTAATGGTCTGGCCAGGACTCGAACCTGCAAACCTTAGATAACAGGCCAATTGCCAAACGCTCTCTAAACCCATTCCAATCGATTCCCGTGTTTGTTATAGCAATACCGGACTTTCAGTAATACAGGTACCGGTTTTAAACAAAAAAAAAAAAACAGTATAGTGGTAGCAGCAGTAGTAGTAGTCGTAGAAGTAGGAGTAGTAGTAGTAATATAGTAGTAGTAGTACTAGTAGTAGTAGTAGTAATAAAGTAGTAATGGTAGCAGCAGTAGTAGTCGTAATATGAGTAGTAGTAGTAGTAGCAGCAGCAGTAGTAGTAGTAGAAGTAGTAGTAGCAGTAGTAGCAGTAGTAGTAGTAGTAGTAGTAGCAGAAGTAGTAGGAGTAGTAGTAATATAGTAGTAGTAGTAGTAGTAGCAGTAGTAGTAGGACTAGTAGTAGTAGTAATATAGTAGTAGTAGTAGCAGTAGTAGTAGTAGTAGTAGTAGTAGCAGTAGCAGTAGTAGTAGTAGTAGTAGTAGTAGTAGTAGTAGTAGTAGTAGTAGTAGTAGTATTAACAGTTAATAGCGGTACCGGTAAACATATTAAATGTTAATAATGAAATAATTATGTAAACTTGAATGGAAAACGTCCATTGATATGATTATTAACCTTCAATCACGTGATGACCATCACAAAGTTCGTCGTATGAGTCTATATCTAAGTACACTTGCATATGGAAATTTTGTACGTTAGTATATAAAAATATGATATTATTGTCACAACAGTTTGGTGTGACGTGACGTTGAGTGTGTACCTTACAAACACAGTCATCTAATTTTCGAATCATAACTCCCCCCCCCCCTCCACCCCCTCCCACATGTTTTTATTTTTGGCCTTTTTCCAATATAACAACAGCGGCATTGACCAAGTGGAAAACAATCTTCTAGTTAAATTCTCCTATCATTGAGCATAATTAACCTTTACCTAACAATACCGTTCGTTTCTTATATAATCTGCCAAATTGACTTCAAAATCTATAGACTTTCGTTTGAACATAAACATCGTGTAACTATTTTGAGCAATCCCTGCCGGGTTGTTTGTTTCCCAAACACCTGCTTTGTTTTACACGGTAACGAATCAGGGTGGGTTTCGGTGTAAACAACGAAAAGATGGCACAAAAAAACACACTGCAAACAGAAATCTATATATCTAGGTCTCTACGTTTCACAAAAGAACTATATCATTACATATATATGCAGGTACACAACGAAGAGGGAATTTCACGGGTTTTTGGAACAGAAGAACAACCTTCACTTACTTAATCCATTTTTATTAGATGAAAATAGATTAGGATGGTCACTAAAAGCATCAGTAGATAATTTCGTACACAGTTTAATGTACTGAAGTTATTTATTTGATTATATGATCTTATTTTTATATTTCTAATCTTATCCCTATACATATAATGTACATGGGGACGGGATGTTGTAGCCCGTTTGGTTGTTACAGCCTATTAGTGCTCTGTCGGTTACCATAGCAACGGTTACGAGGTGGTATGTTCTATTTTAATGTCAGGTGACGTAACGTTTCCATTTGTGTGGCAGTATGTGCGTGCACTTGTTTGCACAAAGGAAAGCCAAGTTTTCAGACGTCATTTGAAAAGAATCATCATGTCCTCAGAAGAATTCTATTGTTTAGGGGTATTGTTAAGGTTAGGGTCAGAGGATTTGAACAATGGAAAAAACAATGGGGTATTCAGTCTGAATCTAAAACACACCTATGATTGTGTGTGGAAGGGGGAAGTGGGGCGGGGGTGTCGTGAGCGCTTAAAAAAAGAGTGTTGCCCACTCCTCCGAAACTGCGTAACCGATGTGCCTGCGCGCGGTTCAGTGCGTTCGTGAACTATGTCGTCATCGTTCAGAGGTCAAAGGTCAAAGGTGAAATTACAAAAAACACAGCAGTTTGTAATCACGAACATACCCAAAAATAACAGAATGGCCGAACGATTTGGATATCAGACAAAAAGTTTACAGTGCGTTAAGTAATGTAAAAGTCCAAAGATTACTTCGTCCCTGGAGGTCAAAATCAAAATATGTGCGAAAACCTTGTTGTTTCCCAAACTCCTTCCAAACCGAGATCCAATGGAATTCAATCTGAGTGGGTATTTAAGGAGGCATGGGATACGGTGCCTTCATAATGATCTATGAAAGTCAAAGTTCATTTAACAAAAATCACCAATTGTCCATTACACGCACGTAACAGAATGACAAAATCAGACTATTTATAAATATGTAACTTCATGTATTTATACTGGATTTTTAATCAACTTAAACTCGAAGCCCTAAAAACTCCTTCACGTAGGATATCATGCTCTGAAAGTTTACGTTAATGAATGTAAAATAATAATTTAAAACAAATGCCACAGGTAATTCGGTCAATTTATGTGAGATGCAAACTTCATACTTATATATGCAGTATATGACTATCAATATTAAGAGCGTTTTATAGTTTACGTTAAAATGTCAAAGGTCATGACATCACTGAAGTTCAAACGTCCCAAAAAGGTGTTTTTCACAAACTAAAAACAAACAAACAAAAGGTAAGCAGTTACAAGGTGACGGGGTGGGTGTATGATGAGGTGCCTATTCATGCAGGAGTGGTGACTTCATAGTAGTCATACAACTATTATTTGGTGGGTGAGGTGGGTGGGTGGGGTGGGGTGGGAAGGGGTAAGATATGAAGATAATGAAGTGGTTCATTAGGATGGTTGTGATGGTTGACGCAAGAAAAAAAAAGAGGTAAGAGTGATACTCTTTCCATGTACTTCCTTTATATACCCTACAGGAGGTCTTGTGTGTGTCTAGCACAAAGGTCATATCTAATATATTAAATCTGATTTCTCTCCACCCTCCCCGCCCACAAACAAATATAAGATATAATTTCACATAGTTATATTATTTTTGTTTTTGCTCTTCCTCTCGTCCATTATCTTCTACCAAGCATAAATAATTGTTGAGCTTCTTTCTGATGCAATCGAGACAGATGGTGAGAGGGATTTTCAAATTATCTACTCTTTGTTGGGCGATTTCGATGATGGGTCTCCTCTTTATCTGTTTGTAAAATACGAAATTCTCTGAAATAATCATAATAGCATTTCAACTTTCTCAATCATGAAAAATATCAAATAGATTGGGGTTTTTTTTCAATTCAATTTTCTTCGTCCTTGACAATCTTAAAAGACGTTGTTTCGTGTTTATAAGAGTGCGTCATCTTTCATAACGGAGGCATTGATTTACATGGGTTCCATTTTCGTGGATTATTTTTATCTCTCGTGGAGGAATTTTTCTATTATTTATGTATGGATTATGCTATTTGTTTAAGTTGTGTTTTTTCTTTGGCTTTGTTTTCTTATTGTTCTGTCTTTGTTTATATTTATGTATTGTTCTTTCTTTCTTTCTTTCTTTTTATGCATTGTTCTTTCTTTGTTTATATTTAACTGTAGTCAACTCCGAGTAATAATTTTTCACGTGACAAATGATAGTAAAATTTTGCTCTTCGTTTTATGGAAGAGGGGGTTAGTGATTAGAGGGGTAGGAAAAATGTAGTATTTTTTCCCCTTTTTGATGTAACCGATTCTTACATTTGTAAACAAAACATTAACAAAAGCATTTTTAGAAGTAACGTTTTTGTAACATTATTTCTATTTTCTATTGTTATGGTTATTATCATTATAGATTTTTGTATTATTGTTGCTGTTTTTGCAGACTTGTACATACGTTTTAGCACGATACTTACCCATTTAATGCCCCATGCTCGAATGAATCACAGAATGATCATTCAATATTAATCGTTTAATCTCTTGTTTTTGGTAAAAATTGTACAAGGTAAAGATAAATCTGGTCACCTTCATTCACAATAGGCCCCGCGTTAGTAAATCGACTGAAAACTGTCTCGAAACTATCTCGATGTTTTCGTAGTAGAATTGAATTGGGAACTTCTACTCCCCCCCCCCCCCACACACACACTTCCACCCCGAGCTATAACGTGTTATTACTTCTCAATTATCTGGCCCGAGTCGAATAATTTATTCTAATTTATGGGTAATATTTAATTACGAAGACATTCCAAACTGTTTGTAGTTCAAATCAATTACTTCTGAAATTAAGTGATTCGAGTCATGGCCCTTTTTACAACACCACCCTCACCAACCTCTTCCCCTGCAGTCTACAACCCCTCCCTCACCCCTTCGGGGAAATCACTTGTGATACGTTGATCCAGATGTCGAGATTGGGAGTATGAAATCACACCCTACTGTTGCTTATATATGGCGGAGTGTATAGCCTAGTGGTTAACGCCGGCGTCTCCCAGTCATGAGATCCCCGGTTCGATTCCCCGCCGACAGCAAGGTGTGTCGTCTGGCAAGGGTGTTGTTCAATAACAACTTCCCGACATGGACGTTAAATGGATGTGTGCCGAGAGATTGGCTTCGGTCAGCTTGCGAGTCTATAAGCCTCCATGGCTTCTTTCGCGAGTTCCTGCTTGCGGGAAGATCACATATACATACATACATACATATATGAGCATGTGATATATAACCCCAGACACTATACGCGTATTAACGTGTAGGCGTGTAGGTTGCAGTTGATGATCATCATAGCGATACGAACAGTAGTATAATTTCATACATAGATAAAATTGCTGATTTGCTACTTTGGAAATTGAATTTCCTCAAAACGGTTTGTTTCTCCCTGGTCTCTAAATCCCCCACCCCCCGCCTCCCCTCCCCACTCTCTCTGTCACCCTTTCTCTCTTTCTTTCATTCTTACACTTTCTTACGTAAATCATGAGGGAGTTACTAAACCTCCTTGACAAAAAAAAGAAGAAAAACCCCCTGCGTGCACAAAGTGAAAATGACCGATGAGTGGTAATTAAGCCTAATCCGTAGGATCAATAATACACGGGAGACATACGGGAGACACTAAACTAGATACCGTCTATGCTTTACACAATTGCCTCTTTTTTCCCCTCCTTTTCAGCTTCATGTCTGTTTGTTACCAAATGTTTGGTCAATTTACGTACAGCGAGAAGGATTGAACCCCCTGAGTCATCTAAAATAGCTGCCGTCAAATGTATTGGTAAAAAGTGTTGAGATGAAACGGGTATGAAAAAAAAATATCCCCCCTCAAGAGACGACAAGATGAAGACAGAAAAAGAAATAAAATTGGTGCGATACATCAGGCAATATATATTAGCTTTGATCCCGAACGGAAACTATTTGACTACAGTGTTTGTCTAATCAATAACAAATGCCTCTAGGATAGGACACACAGGTGTTCAAATATGACGTCACAAATACTCATTAATCAGACGCGGATTTAGAAACTGTTGTTTCATTTTTCACCCAGCCCTACAAATGGTTATGTATTTCACGTAGTATATTGTATAGCGACAACTGCAATCATATTCGCTATACCAAAAACTGTAATGATTTTTGAATTAGATGTAGACTAAGAGTTTGCTTATACGGAAAGGCTGGCGTTAATTTAAGGGATATTCCGATAACAGACAATGTATCAGTTTAATAATCTTAAAGAGAAAAATATTACCTACTGTAGTAGGTTTAATAAGGTAGTCAGTATCGGCCCAAATTATAGCACGCTATATTTGCTAGTAGCTTTCAAAAAGTACTTTCCTGGAGGTCTTTACTCTCCAAAATTGTTCTCAGACACTTTTAAGGAACACACAAATTGACTGTATGCCCCAGTGAGGGAAATTTCCTCGAAGGTTGTAATAAAAACAGTTTAAATATTTTGACCAAAGGTGACCATATTTGAATATCTAGCATATATGGGGCCAATACAGCATATCTTTAAGTGGGTAAACCCCTACTCAATATATTGTCCCTATAACTTGAAATATGGGTGATTTACTTGGACCTCAGTTATTCTGGTTAAAACGCACGATTCTTCTACGAGTGGATCACACGGTTTAGGTGGGGTCTGTACGTCCGGTGTACTTGTGTACAAAAGTGTACAAAGGTTTTACTGCTATCATAATCTTCTCTTTTCTTGGTTTATCCTTGAAAGAGTGATACATTTGGAAATTGTTTGATCAACTGGAAATGTTTTCTGATTTTAAAAATTCATCAAAATGCAACTATTGTTTGATGTTGTTATCTTTTTTTTTTAAATATGATTATATTCTGTGGATGAGTGATTTAAATATTATTAATATAAGAAAAAACAAAGACATTTGAGTTGAATTATACCAGGATATGGCATCATACACCCTCCTGCTGTGGCCAGATAGTTTCACAAAATATCACAAACATTTTGAAAAGTTCTTACCATCGTCCTATGAGGATGAAGTTTTGATCTAAGATCATATGTAGTATCTGTTCGCTTTTGAGGGGAATGGTGATGCTCACCCGACGATGATCACACAGTCACAGTCCCGATGCAAGGGGACTAGGGTTGAGCGGATCAGTCGTTCGGTTGTTCGGTTTTCGTGGCCAGGTTCTTTCCTGGGCGACTTTTTCTTAAAATGTAGGATGCAGAAAAAGTGTATTATTCTTGTGAAATCGATCATCTGCAGCTTTCGGAATATACAATCTAAATCTAGAAATAATACACTGAATGGTTAGCTGAAGTTTCCTACGAGAAAAATGTTCAAAATAAATGAAGGCAAATTAGTTTAAAGTTTGTCAGAGAATTCAAATGGGACAAATGTTGCCTGTTTCCTCTCCCACCAATACGTAGGAGGACTAGGGCTGATACTGTCTTCGTTACAAATTGATTGTATCACTGCTCCCGATATATTCTGAATATATTGGTAAAAAAATTGTTAAAAGAAATATGTATTAAACAAGAGCGCTTTAGAGCAGAAGGAGTAATCAAAACTACAATATGAAATGTGTGACCGTGTTTTAATCACTTTGGTTTCGGCTTTGAGTACAACGATTCTGCATGCTGCCTTGTTTGACGAATCTAACCGTAATAGTTAAATTACTCACTTTCGCGATCCGCGTCATATAGTCGTTGCCGACTTTTCAATCCGCGGTCCATCTCACATTAAGTAAGAGTGACGTCATAGTTTTCCCTTTCGGGGAAAAAAACGAACCATCGTCAATTACCTAAAGTAGTAGAAATACTTGTAACAAACAATTAATTTTCCCCCAAACAGCTAACGAAAACAATATTCCATTTGGGAAGATATCATGTAATGTTGAACGACAAGCCTTGAGCAAATGTCATTTATTACGCAACTGTTGCGTGACATTTTACTGCATCTAACTTTGTAATTGTTTTCATTATTGTCACTAAAATTTCACACCAATTAAGCTAATGAGATTGAATCGAGCAAATCAATTTTTTATTAAACAAATTTTTTTTTCCATTACCATTTGATAAAGATCTATAATTAGTAGGTTAG
Organism: Apostichopus japonicus; assembly: GCF_037975245.1. Lineage (NCBI taxonomy): Eukaryota > Metazoa > Echinodermata > Holothuroidea > Aspidochirotida > Stichopodidae > Apostichopus > Apostichopus japonicus. The sequence goes on from NC_092561.1 coordinate 7,691,531, forward strand.
GCAAAATAATTAACCGATCTAAACAAAAAGCTCTTTCCAAGGGTGACTTTAGACAGAATTTATTCTTGATACATCAATGCACGAGACAAAATAATAAAAAAATAAAAAAAATAATACTAGTAATGTTCTTTTAGCTATTCTGATTTTCGAGACATTCCGCTTTCAATATACGCTAAATATATGGAATGCTCTTTTAATAGATGACTACGTTGATGATGTAGGCTTCTCTTAAATATTTAAGTTAATCTATTGTTTCATAAATTCTAATAACTCAACGAAAACACGTTCTGTTTATCGTCATATCGACCAAACTTGGCCAACATACATTTGACATCCGTTTGTCATTACCAAGTTTGTTATGCGTTGTAAATATTTCATTTGCAACCATAAACATTTCCCCATTTAGTTTTGTGATGTATATGATGAATTGACCTAATGGTCTATTATTATGTATTACTATATAGTCCAGTCACTTCAATTGATGAACCGCGGGTATTTAAAGGGTCATTCATCAAAAAATTAATAATGTTATAGACATAGACACACACACACATGTATATATATATATATATATATATATATATTTATATATATATATACATATATATATATATATATGCAATATATATATATATATGCAATATATATATATATATAAATATATATGCAATATATATATATATGCAATATATATATATGCAATATATATATATTATTATTATTAGAGAAAACCAGAAAAATAAGATACCACTCATAATTGACAAATAAGGAGTAAATTTTCGGTCCCCCCTGGGACCTTCGTCAGCAATACTTGGCAGTCGAATGAAAAGTACAAAATGTAACACAATGAAAGTATGACGCTAGATATGTGTAAGTTGCATTGATGGAAGTAGAACCAATTAAACCATAACTATTCAGGAAGCGGATTAAGGAGCAAAGACTAGGATTACATATGCTTGTAGAACTGATAGTTGTTAAGGGGTCCCAAGTCTTTGTTGAGGTCTGTGATGTAAGACTTAATTTATATTTATATCGAAAGCCATCCTTGAACAGTGTAACTCAAAGCTTATAGTTAATATGTTGAATAATATCCTCGGGGATTGATTTACACTCCTAAATGCGTAGATGCATGGGATTCGCTCCTAAATATCTCCATTTCGGTTTAGTGAGTTTCATGCCGTCATATCTGACGTCACACCATGAATGATGTAAGTGATATTAACTTTTCTTCACTAATTCCCCTAACTTTTATAAATTATAAGCCAAAGGTTTGATCAACCTTGCAAACACTGAAATTCTATCATTTATTAGAAGTGGTCAGTATACCACAATTAACTGCTCCAATGACTTACAAACTAAATTTGTCACTTTTCAAGGTGTCCAGAACATAAATTCAACAGGCCATTGTCAATTGATATATCTCACCATTATAATAGTTTGGTTTATCATGGCACTTACAAGTTTCCATACTATGACAAGTTTAGATTTTGAGATACAAGAAGTGCTGCCTTCGTCGCCAGTAGCGTAGATAGACTTATTTTTAAAGAAGGAAGGGGGGGGGGGGGGTTTGACAGAACCTAATTTCTAAGAAGAACCATTTCTGACAATTATCTTCTTTCGGGGGGGGGGCGGGGGGGGGTGGGGGTGCGGACGGCACACAAATATCTTAGGCCATGCCCCCGTAGAAACGTGCTATATAATAAGGCTTAGAAATGTTTCTTCTACATCAATGACTGGTGCGTTAGTTGGGGGAGCTATGAGCAGTTACTGGATGAGCCTCTTGGTTGAAGGATCGTCTCAATGGTCATTAGTTGTCATTTATGGAGGAATAAACACCTACGGGCACAACAGAGGTTGTATGTATGTATGTGTGTATGGGTGCATGTGTGTATTTATGTTATCAAAATATTATACACCTTTATCTTCATATTTTTTTTTACCGATACCATCATTTCATAATTGAGAGGTGTTCTTCGGTTTAGATTTGAACTTTAAAGTTTTTTTTTCAAATTTTAATAAACGAAAAATTGTATGTATAACAGCCAATGTTCACTCTTCTAACTTAGGCTTGAAGCATTTAAGATGGCGACCAGTTCATCCAAATATGGTCGCATAAATAATTGATAACAATCACACGTGGATCGATAATATAGATAACTAGATAAGCAGCATCGCTCGTAGCCTATTGTTTAGACCCAAAAAAGTAGACATTAAACACGGCAGGAATATTAACCCCAGAGACTCAATTGCACGTAGACTTATCTGGTAAAGAATCGCATGTCCTTATAAAATATGTAGTTATAACTGTAAATAAAATACCAACTATATTCTGCCGATTATTTGTAATAAAAAAAAAACTAACAGAAAAATCAAGGAGATCTTCATGTTTAATGCTAACGTCATATATATGACGTCGTATGCCGCCTATAGAGTTTCGATGGTGTTGCCGTTGGTGAAGAAATTACATTAGCCTGCGTCTATCAAAACAAAACTGAAACAAATGCCATATATACAGTTAATTCCACTGAGGTAAATTATTTTAAAAAAAGTCATTAAAAATACACGTTAAGAAGGTGAACAAAGGTGTCTATCTGATCAAGTAGTTATTCTAAGCAGCATCTATGATTTGTTTTTGTTTTTATGCCATTGGAAGGTCGTGGCGCGACCTATATTTTTTTGATATATATATATATATATATATATATATATATATATATATATATATATATATATATATATATATATTTATATATATATATATTTATATATATATATATATATATAAAATATGTGTATATAAATAAATATAATTATATGTATATATATATTTATAAGTATATATTTATAAATATATTTATAAATATAATATATGAATAACCCGCTTCATCTGTCAGCCGTACAGTTAGAAAAAAAGGTTTTCGATTAAGGTAAAGAATACATTAAACTTAGAAGTTCGAATATATAATATCCGACATATCAAATCTGTATGTTACTTTGCAACTTACGTCATTAGTTGACATGGGGATTTTCTTTTTAGCATGTGACATAAGCGCGCACCGGTCGTGACATAAGCGCGCACCGGTCGTGACATAAGCGCGCACCGGTCGTGACATAAGCGCGCACCGGTCGTGACGTAAGCGCGCACCGGTCGAGACGTAAGCGCGCACCGGTCGGAAATAAAGAAACTTAAAAGAAAAAGTCGTTCAATAGTATTCGTTCATCGGTCGTTCAATGTTCGGGAGTCAGTTGTACCATAACTATGCGTCCTGACGGCTGCCGTATCGAAAACTAGTCGAGATGAGTGCGTCCGTCCTCTTTCCGTCTTCTTCAGTCGGGCGATATTCGTATGAATTTACAGTACTTCGGGCAAGCGTTCAAGGTAGAATTGCGCCAAAAGATTATATGAAATTGCGGTCTGCCTACAAACAGCGTACGTTATCAACGTTGCCTTTAATATACAACGTTACAATGGTACATAATATTTTTTATCTTTTCTGGTCATTTTTTCTTTTCCAACCAGGTTCTACGTCGTAACTGTGAAAGCCTGCAATTTTTAGCCATACGTTTTCCACGACCATAACCGACGAATGATTTTGGCCTATCATAGGCACATAAGCTTTTCCACCGCCTGAATATAGTAAGTATAAATTAATGGGTCTTTATAGAGAGTTAATAATAACGAGGTCAACCCCAAACACTATCATTGGTTTCTGTGATATGCTATATTTCTTTGATCAACATCTTCCTCAAACAGCTAAGAGAAATGTTGATTTCGGATGGGATATTTAACTGTTAATTAAACTGTTAATTATTTAATAGCAAGTCTTGAACAAGTCTAGATAGAACATTGTTTCATGCAATTTGTGTCCATTTTTCATCAAAGAGATGGATATTGCAACTAAAAATATACAAACAATATAACATATATGCTGGCATTGATTTCATTGTTTAAATTCACATTGGAAGAATGAAATTAGAAAACCATAGCACCCAATATATATACTTTATGTATATTGTGGAGTGTTAATTCAGTGGTTAACGCCGGTGCCTTCCAATCATAAGGTCCCCGAGTTCGAGTCGCTCCAAGTTTAATGTATGTCGTCCAGTTACAGAGTTGTTGACAATTGACAATTCATAACCATGGACGTTAAATATGAATGTAAGAGACTGACTTCGGTCAGCTTGCGGCTTTGATAAGCCAATGATGGCTTCTTCGCGAGTTCCTGCTTTCAGGAGGATTTAAAATACACAAATACACACAAATTGTTTCTTTACTTATTTCCTCCTCAGATGGCTAAGTTGGGTTTGGCCCCATCTGGAGGTAAACCATGGTTTTCGACAGGATCAACTGTACTTTTCCTTGTAGCGGGCTTGTCATTCTTTTACGTAGCAGCAGAAGGGTCTTGGTATTGCGGCAGTGCACCGGAGACAGTTCGAGCTATATGCGATGGATGTTACGCCGGTGGAATTCACACTAGGGCGTTTAAGAGATCATCATCAGATATAATATCATTGTACAAAGGTATATAATTTAATTCCCTTAGCAAATGTCATTTCAGCCCGCATAAAAATATATCAAATACATCCCACTGTGATCATCGACTCCTTGCAGTAACAAATATCTGTAACCAAAATATACAAACAAAAATTGATTAATTTATTTGTTCTATCGCCAATTGTTGTACAATGGGAAAGGAAGTCTCCATAAAGTCTTAAATAGACTTAACAAAGTAGGAGACTCCCTAGAAGATATGGAAAAAAATGTACAAATATAAATAATACAGTGTATGCATAAGGATTGAATATACAGTAATAATATCCTAATGATGCTGAGATGGATACATTTATCAAAATTAAGTGACATTGAAAAAACACATCTAGAATTTGAGAACACACATATAGCCTATACTGAGCTTGGGTGATCAACAAGTCTATGACGTCACGCTATCGGTTCACGAATGACGTCGAAGATAGAGTACAACGCCTAGCTACTAGAAAGAATGATATCATTAACTTGATTGGATTTAACAAAAAGAAGTAGTTATGAAATTCGATTATATGTTAGCAATTATAGTCAGTTGATGAAATGGCTGATTGAAATTTATCAGGGTAGAAATGACGTGATAAGTATAGTAGAGCATACCATAGAAACAACATAATAAACGGTTAAAGGGTGTTGCGTTTACTAAGCTGTCTTATCAGACGGAAGTTACGTAAATCTGGACACATTTTGAGACTATTTTACGCAACATCTTGCAGTCGACCTGTGTTCTTTTGTTTTGTTTCCTTTTGTTTTGTTTTGTTTTGTTTCCTTTTGTTTCCTTTCCTTTTATTTTCTTTCCTTTTGTTTTGTTTCCTTTTGTTTTGTTTTGTTTCCTTTCCTTTTATTTTCTTTCCTTTTGTTTTCTTTCCTTTTGTTTTCTTTCCTTTTGTTTTCCTTTTGTTTTCCTTTTCTTTTGTTTTCCTTTTGTTTTCCTTTCCTTTTGTTTTGTTTAGTTTTCTTTTCTTTTTCTTCCCTTTTCTTTTCTTTTCTTTTAATCAATTGTAACTTCTATATTTCTTATGTTTAAACCACAGATCCATTCCTTAAAAAATCGAATGCCTTGAACTTCTTACTACCACGAAGTCATACCCCTTCCAGTTTGATAAAACGAGGGATCAGAAGATCCGGCTTTATCGGGGAGTGTTGTGAGAAGAATTGCGAAATACGAGAAATGGTATTTTACTGCTGTGCCGAGAAACAACGGGAATATGCCTCATTTTTTCCCGAGATTTTCAGAAACAGAATACGACACACGTAGAACGATACAGAATTAACAGGGGACACCGGAGGAGTGGAAGAAGAGGGGCAATGATATAAGAGGAACCGAATGAGAGAAAGAAGAACGTAATATAAAAGAAGGAAAGATACGTCCTTATTGCTGCAGGTACAGCATCTGACAAACCAGAGGAGGGAAGTGGGTGCAAATCCGGGGGCGGGGTGGGGGGGGGGGAGGCGTTGGGTGTTCACCGCTCCCTCACTATTTAACCTCACATAAAAGAATTCAAGATGCTATCAGCACAACTTTACATTTAGATCTAATTACGCACCCAATATATAGTCTGAATATGCCTCAGAATGTACTATTGGGCGGTTGGGCGGTTGGGCAACACCCCTCCCTTTTTTAACACTCTTCTATAAAATCTTGGATCCGTTCCTGAAGAAAGACCTGAGCGGCGTACGTACATTGACTCCTACGGATGAACCACAATTTCAATATTTATGGGTACTGGACGAAGTGTAGTATTGCTCTATCCATAATATCTTATCTATTTTTTTGTTGCCTATATATATATATATATATATATATATATATATATATATATATATATATATATATATATATATATATATATATATATATATATATATATATATATATATATATATATATAGATAGATAGGTCGGCTAGGGACTCGGAAAAAATTAAATGAGTACATCCATCATATAATACAATATGCGAGTACTACTATGAAAAAACCACAAATTAAGGGCATAAATTTTGTTTCCATTTATTATTTAATATACACTTTTGAGTCGTCCCATGATATGAATGAAAACAATTCAATCACTTTATGTTTACCTATTACTACACAAGGGACTGGATATCATAAACAAGACAGTACACCATATATGAGTACCTTACTGGCAAGCTATGATAGCGTATGCGAGCCTACCTAGCCAGCTATATTCATATGTGATACCATATGAGTACCTACTAGTTATACCATATATGAGTACCTTACTGGCAAGCTATGATAGCGTATGCGAGCCTACCTAGCCAGCTATATTCATATGTGATACCAAATGAGTACCTACTAGTTATACCATATATGAGTACCTTACTTACTAGTAAGCTATGATAGCCTATGTGAGTACCTAGTTATTATGTCATATGTGAGTAGCTAGCCATGGTACCATATGAGTACCTACTAGTAATACCATATATGAGTACCTTACTTACTGGGTACTGCCTAAAGTTGGTTCTATACTTATCCTCTGAACGTTCAATCATACATAATCCCTTTAAGTTCCAAAGTCACTTACAAATCATCAGTATTTTATTATTCATTATCTCAATTAATGAAGTTTTAATGACTAAATGTTTACTTAATATATATTATAACAGAAGGGATATTAGACCATCTGCATCATACGTATAATAACCTATATAGGTAATATTACAGAACGGTACAGATACCATAGTTATCCTCTAATATGCGCCACGCAGTGATTTTTAAATGCGCTAATATTGGAAGTGAGCACACAGTTTATCCTTCACCATATATGTGAGCACCGTCGTGGTGTACACATAGTCATTGTTCTATGTGTCCTATATGTATACTATAAGGACTCTTTTAAGGCGGACTTTTTCAGTGCATATTTCATTCCTGATATCACCGAAGAATTCTAAACAATAAATTGCAGAATGATTGTTTTCATCAAGAATAATGTTCACATGTGTCGTTCTTTATTTACTTCTTATAAGCATGGGTGCAGAAGAGAAAGGGAGCGGACGGGGTGGAAGGGGGGCAGAGAACTGTCTCGATACAAACAAAAAGGGTCACCGGAACACATTTACTAAGTTCGATTAGAGAAAAGATGATTTTCCTTTTCTTTTGTTAAATATTTCTTTAATTCTCCCATCTGTAATTTCAAATTTTATTAAGACTAATACATTCCATATTCCATATCCAATAGCACTCAACATAAATTAGTTAACCATCAACAATATCTCATATTTAAGTCCGATCAATACGAGTGATCATTGGTCAATTTACACCAACTCCGTATCTAGCACGGAGCTTCGAGCCAACACGTATAGAGGCGTGGAGAGCCAAGTTAATGACCGTAGGCAATCATGTCACCAATCCCCCAACTTTCCTTCCTCTTCTGTTAGGGGAGGGGGGGGGGAATTCTTCATATTTGTTAATTATATTAAGAAAATATATCCCATACTCTACATGGTCCCTTCATATTTTCCAGGACCCTACTTGACCCCGGAGCCATTACCCCCCCCCCCCCCCTCGTCAAGCTGCCGACTCCGAGGTTTGAATTAAACCCTGGTTCTTTATTCTCCTTTTTTTCTGAATACGCAATTTTAATCCGCGTCGAGTTTTCAAAGGTTAAACCTGAGTATAGAAAGAACAGCTTTGAACACATATACAGATTCGACTCCAATCGGTCATGTTTTTTCATTTAAGAGGGACGGTGGACCCTCGGAAGAAGAGAAAAATGGCCGATATTTGTGGTGGAAAGGGCGGGTGGGGGGGGGGGGGGGAATCTTGAACCCAAATTACTTCAATGGTTGCAAAATATAGCACCATTTTACAATTAAGCAATCTTAATCACATAAACATTTCTCAAAGGGGAGGAAGCCTACCCTCACCCATCCCCCCACCCCATCCCGCTCCGTAGACCCCTTACCTACGCCGTAATATCTGTCTTTCTCTTTTCTTTACGGATATGTCAACATTTGTAACTTGTTCACATAGAAACCAGCTTAGTACAGTGTTCTCCATGCTTTGACGAGTTATCTGGAAATCCACATAGCTATATATTAGCACTCTGAGTATATAAAGAAGAAAAAAGGAGGGGGGAGGTGGGAGGTGGGAAGCGGGGGGGCACGGTTATTACTAACAGGAACCCAAACCTAGCTAGACAATATAGGCGTTTGGATTTATAGATGTCTTGTGTTTCCACCCATATATATAACCAAATACTAATTTGTCCTTTCGAAGTTTGTTACAAAAAAAGAAAAAAAAACACAATTGTTTATTTTTGTCAGGTTTAGTATATATCGATCATAGAAATGTTACCGCTATAGTAACTAGAAATGAATTTATCGGTAAAGGCGATAAACAAGCATACGATACAGTACACGCCATTGTTGAAGAGAGCATAATAAAGAAAGAATTATATAAATACAAATGGAACAAAACAGAACGAAAGAAAATGTTGTTTTAAACTCTTTTATTTCCAATAACCATGTTTTCAAAATTGATAATATTATACAAGTTTAAAACTTCTATTTGTTCTTCTAATACAGTATTTCAGAGTTAGGTATTTATTGATTGATCGAGACAATATATATATATATATATATATATATATATATATATATATATATATATATATATATATATATATTTATATATATATATATATTTATATATATATATATAGATATATATATATATATATGTAAATATATAAATATATATACTATATACTATATATGGTCTATCATAACGCGTGGGTGTGTATGGACGCCTTAAACAATTGTACAATTGTGCTATGAAACCAACTGTGGCTGCGATGGTCTCGAACTCGACCGAGTCGTCGGGAACATGACGCATTTCGATATTAGACCAGTATCTATACAGGCGCGTATCCAGGGGGGCGTTGGGGGCGCGCGCCCCCCGGGTAAGGAAAAGAGGAGAGAAAAAAAGAGAAGAAAAAAGGGAAAAAGAGGGAGAACAAAGAAAAGGAGGAGAGGAAGGAAGGGAAAAGAAAAAGAAGAAAGAGAGAAAAAGGAGAAAAGGAGGAAGTAGAAGATAAACGCCAAGACCTCGGGAAGAGAAAGAGGAACAGTCATAATTACAGCGCTGATCCCTATTATATACACAGGGTAGCCAGTGACAGATCGAAGATTACAGAGGGGACGTGCGCCTCACCCTATCCCTTACACCGACAACTCCATATTTAGCTCATACCAGCATGCTGGTGTGAGCTATTGTTACAGTGCGGCGTCTATCACTCTACCCGTCAACAATTGGTAAAACCGCTCCCACTCACACAGTATTTAATGGAATTTCATGAAACGTGGACACAAGGACCATTGGGTATAGGGCCATCAGAGATGGTCCGAAATTTGGGGTCAATGGTCACCTGTGGGCCATTTTGTGGAAATACGCAAAATGCTTCTTCTCCTACAGATTCCATGGTACAATGTTGAGGGTTTGTCACGATAGTACTATGGAAGTTTTACCTTCAGGGTGTTCATGAATTTAAGATCAAAGATCAACTAGGGGTCTTTTGTGGCCCGGGCCGCGGCCCTATATTTTCAAATTGCTCCTGTTCGTACAGTGTATGGCCAGTTATAATGAAACTTGGTCACAACGTTCCTCGGGATGAGGGTTATGAGGGGTGTTCGGAAAATTGAGGTCATTTAGGGGGTCATCAGGGGTCATTCTTTGTAATATTTTCAAATATCTCAATCTCCTCAAGATTTTGATGGATGATATTCAAAGTTGAACTGACGATTGTTGGATTGTGTATGAATAAGATAATGCCTAATAATTTTTGGTCAAAAGTTAATTAATTACAATTAATCTACATTGTTTAAAAAATCTGAGCCTTCACCTTTTGCCAAAGCTCCTTTAATTTGTCTCCCAGTCTCTGCAGTGTTTGTTTACATTTGTGGTTAAGCTCTGCAGAGGCTGTTAGTGGAATTAAAGCAGGACTGGGAGTTGTTATTAATTGTTGAACTGTAAGCATGAGAGCCCTATAGCCAATCAGCACTTGCCGATTCTTAGAAGTCTTTGAGCCTGAGGTAAGTAGGCAGCCAGCCAAAATTTTGGCAAGGAGTGCTTCAGTATGGAACGCGAAAAGGGCAACCATATTTCGTTGTCTAAACTAAGTTTGTTGCAGTCTAAACTAAAGTTGTTGCTGCTGTTTTACCACGTTGTTGCTCAAACTCACGTTGTTATTTTAACTTCCATTGTCTAAACATACGTCGTTGTCTAAACTTACGTTGTTGCTATCAGCGCTGTTCAAAATTGCTCAACCGCGTAATGTAAACCAGAATGCAAAATGCATTGAGGTTTCGATGACTTCAGTACACTAGAAAGGTGTTAGTATAAGCAGAACTAGCTGTTACTATAGAAATGGCCCGAACCACCATTTTGATACATTAACATTACGGCATGATAAACACAGGTCAGTCTACTGTACGTGGCTATACACACCTGCACCAAAAACAATAGGGGTCTTGGAGGTCCAAGTCCATTTGGAGTCACCAAACGCAAACTTGTGGAAACCTTGTTTTATAAGCTACCGTATCTCCCACAGCCAGCCTATCAGATATGTGCGTTAGTACAACTCATACGAGTAGGAGGCTGCATGGTAAACAACTTTTAAAATGTTATAATGTTATATTTATAGGCTATGCATATACGCTGTGAATGTTGGAAATCAAGTACAACGTCGAGTGTCTAGACAAAGTACCAGCATAAAAATACTGCACTTTTAAACTGATTTCATTGAGCCCCTCCAACAATGTGTAGAGGTAATCTGGGAATGTAAAGTCAAGTAAAAAGTCAAGTAAAACGAGTGTCGAGACAAACTGCCAGCATAAAATACAGTACTTGAAATTGAATTATTTAACCATTACATGATGTCTGGATATGTTGTGAATGTCGGCAATCAAGTAAAACGAATGACAGTAATATTACTAAAGAAAAATTTTTTCGTCCCGATCGAACACCAATTGCGTTTATTATATGACCTATACTTTTACTAGTGTTTATAGTTGAGAAGATGCGATCTTATCACTGCCTGTACTTTGTGAATGCTCTACACAATATATATATATATATTGCGGATGCCATCCAGTGCCCTAGCTTCGCTGTTTTACAAGGGCGGCCGTCCGACCTTCATTTCGCCTGCCCTGCCACTCTTTCCTCCTCTCCAACTCCGTATATAGTACCTCGATGCTTTGACCTGCAGCGATTTCACCAGCAACCCCAACTCTTCAAATATCCCCGCAAATGTAGTGTGCATATCTCGCTAAATTCCACGCAATTTGTATTAGGCCTGTTCAAACTTCGGAGTTTCAACTGCACATGCGCATATCCTGAAAATTAGTGGAGAAAAGATCATATGACCTTACCTACAACACATAGCCTTAGTCAAAACTCGAGTGTATCTTGGATGATTCGTTTCTTGCATAACATGTTAGCGGGTTTTTTGGTCTAAAATTCTTAATGCTGAGCGAGGTTTGTGTATATTCCATTTACAACACAATCCCTTTCGCAAATCGAAACTCCGAACTGGATTGGTGTTACGAATGAACTTGCTTGGCGGGTTTAGTAAACTAGTTCTGTGAGTCATATTGCCTACGTACTTCAATACTGTGCCCCTCTTGTTACTCACGAAGCGCAGACTACATCCAACCATAGAGCAACTGATCCAATATTTACCCTGGATACTTTTCAGTATTTGGAAACAACCAACTCCACGAAAATTTTAGTATTTAAATAACATTTTCACGCAATGTCGAAACTTCAATGACTACTTTTGACGATGTATGACTGCAGTAGTTTATGCACACGAATTAGTGTTGCACCAGAATCATGACTTGAAGCACGTGGTCAAAGGGACCGCAAAAATTTGCGTAAGTTTGCAACGAAGAAATAACTGTGGTATAAATGCACATTTTACATTATCAACTCTCAAAAGGGAGAGAACATAACATACTGTGAGACTTAAAATCCTTTTCAGTATCAGAGATGTTGTGGTAGCTTCCCGCAAAATTCATAGATTGTCTCAACTCATAACTTTCTGTGATAAAACAATTATTCAAATATGACATTAACAATATAAATGTAAATAACGTCCTCGGATTTGTATCAACTATCATGTAAATATCGTTAACAACGTGATTTTGTTCGACAAATCAGGTTGTTAAGGATATTTACATGGCTGTTGCTACAAATCCGGCATGACATTAACGATTACCCCCCCCCCCCCCTTTTCGCGTTACATAGTTCAACCATCATACTTTGCGTTCATTGAGCACTGAAGATGCAAGCATGTTTGCAGACAATGGGTAAGGGACTATTAACCAAACAAATCTCGGGAAATTTGAGAAAACATCATTGGCTGTATTTAGCATGAAAATCTCTGTAATAGATATGTTGTCAGCACTGCACGGAAGCAACTTGCGGTTGATTGTTATATTTTTTTGGAAAAAAAAAGAATGCTGTTCGTTCACAATGTGTTCACAACGGAACTTTAGATAGCAACGAAAGTGTAGACATCACGTGAGTTTAGACATCAACCGTATTATAAGTTTATAAATCAACGTGAGTTTAGACATTAAGGCGCGTTTAGTCGTCAACGTGACTTTAGACATCAACGTAAGTTTAGACATCAATGAACAACAGCAACATGGTAAAACAGCAGCAACAACTTTAGTTTAGACAGCAACAAACTTAGTTTAGGCAACGAAACAAACTTAGTTTAGGCAACGAAATACGGTTACCATTTTCGCGTTCCATACTTCAGGTCTGCTGAGGTAGAGGGGAGAAAGTTTAATAGGGTAGGTCAGTGGTATTGTTTGAGAGAGTGGGTAAAACAGGATTTAAAGGGGGAAAATAGGAATTATAGCCAGTGGTGTGGCCAGTATTCTGCTAACGGAGGGGGCGGGGGGTTATCCCTCATGGGCCCAAAATTGGTGGAATCTGAAAAATGGCATGAAATTTGGTGGGCCATAAAGTTTTGTGGGCCCTACATTTTTAAGCTCGAAAAGGTATGAGCTTCTGCACCATTGGTGCTCTAGTTGACGTTTCCATTTTTCCTCTCTCACTAATGTATCTATATATATATACTATATATGGTCTAGCATAACGCGTGTGTGTGTATGGACGCCTTAAACAATTGTTCAATTGTGCAATGGAACCAACTGTGGCTGGTCTTGAACTCGACCGAGTCGTCTGGGAACATGACGCATTTTGGGAAGGGGCGACCGCCCCCCCCCCCCCGAGCAGTAATTTAAAAATAGACAATGCTTAGATGCAACTTACAAGGCCTGGGAAGTGTCATTTCCAGCGATCTGGGAGGCATTTTCGGCCAAAATTTTCTTGTACCCTTTGCGCCAACTCATGGTGGCGCTTCGCTTAGATATTTTGGCTACAGGCTTCGCCCTTCCCTTGGCAAATTACTCGCTACACGCCTGTTCGAATTTGTAAAGCAAAGAGCAGACATCACATAATATCAGTGAGCATGAAAATGCATGTTCAAAAATAACCAGCCTCAAAACTGTCTATGTGTGTAGTCAAAGGCGTAGGAGCCCAACTGGATTTGGGGGCTGTAACGACTTGCCCGAAAAATATAGCCAAAATTTTTCGCGCGCAGAGCGCTCGTTCAACATGTTAATGTCAATATCATATAAGCAAGCATAGGTAATTACATCGCATGGCATCGTGTACCGTACGGTGCGTGAAAGTTGCGCAGTATTCCGCAGGATGCTAATGTAAACAACGAAATGTCTTATGTAGATCGAGAAAAAGCATACAGGTCCAATTATGTCAAAACTCTCTTTAACAGTAGTAATGGCGAATTAGTCTGCCAAGCTTAGAACTTTATTTTAATTACCAAGGAGATAATTTTTAAACTATTCATTTATTCTCAGCATATTGCCCGAATTTTCAGGGGAAAAGGTTTGGTTGGGGGGGGGGGGCTGCAGCCCCCGCCTCCTACGCCTATGTGTGTAGTGTTCGGTTTCGAAATATCTGATATCGGAAATATCTGGTATTTTTCATTTCCTTCAACGAAGTTTTATAATTGCCGTTATAAGAGGTTGTAATATTTGTACACCAATAAATTAACTGTGTCTGAATTTTCGAAAACTTCCTGACCAACATTCTTCATCCTACTTCCCTCTACTCGTAGCAATTTTGACCTGTCTGTTAGGGGTTGAAGAATTTTGTGCAACATTATGTATATGTTTTGAAGTGATTTTCTTCACGAGAAATGTGAATTTTCAAATTCTGAACAAATAATGGGCTCTAAACTTTGAAAAGTGGGGCTTTCGGATATTGTGGGCCGTGACGTAGAATCACCTACAAAAGCAATGATCCACAGGATATGCAATGAGGTCGAACATGATGTGTGACTGGTTACAATCTTCAAAAAAGTTATGGATGAAAAAAAAAATATTGGGAAATACTTGGTTCTCAAGCAAAAGTGTCCATCTGGTTGGTCATTTTCAAGCCCGAGAAGTGCCATTTCCGGTGATCTAGTTGGTATCAAAACCTGAAATTTTCCTGTACGCTCCGCACCAACTGATGGTGGCGCTCCGCTTAGATAGTAATTCGCGCCCCCCCCCGGGTTAGAAAATCCTGGATACGCCCCTGCTATATGCGCTAGACACATTTCCTTCGATGCCACACTGCCATCCATAGATAAAAGTTATACACTCCGACCTGAATGCTTATTGTTACCCTAAACCTAGTAACGTAACTCGTAAAATGAATCTAAAAATAATTCCGCATGCGATTGGAGAATTGAGCACATCTCCTGTGAATATCATGTATAGTGAATCCAAGGGCGTATCATGGGCGAGGGCGGGGGTGGGCCCACGCAACCATCACTTCTAGTGATTATTCCATCTGCATGAAATAGCGGGCCCCACAACCCTACGCCCACCCCTCTAATCGCTTGCCGATGAGTTATATACGAAACTTAATTATTGACCTTCGCCCGTAGTACCAAGACCTTGACATAATCTGGCAACACGCCACTTCATCGATAACAAGTGATTGGGTTGTGTATAAGTGACGTCTATGGGTCGTTCACTCACCTACCTGGAGTGCGACCACTCCCGATTTTACTTTTTCCAAGATCAGGCTCCGAAAAATCCAAGGACACTGTACTATATGGATATCTAGCAATATCTAGCGATATCTAGGAATGAAAATCCCAAGATCTTCCCTAAACTGAAGGCATATATAGAATCGAAGCCTTCAGTGTGTAATGAACTTGAAACTGTGCGCTTCGAAATGAAAAGAATGTGGGGCATTGCACAATAAAATTTAAAAAAAAATGCAAAATAAAATTTATTTATTTCAGACTCATTTCAATTATTCGAATTTGTAAAGCAAACAGCAGATGTCCCATCACATCAGAGGGATGAAAATGGCGTTCCAGGTTGAACAGCCTCCAAACTGTCTATGTGTAGTCATAGGCGTAGGAGCCCAATTTGATTTGGGATGGGGGGGGGGGGGGCTGCAACGACTTGCCAGTAAAATATAACCAAAGTAAGCGCGCGTTCAACATGTTAATGTATATATTATATATATATCGGCAAGCATTGGATATTACATCGCATGCCATCGTGTACCGTACGGTCCGTGAATGTTGTGCAGTACTCCGCGGGATGCTAATGTAAACAACGAAATGTCTTATTTAGATGGAGAAAAAAGCATGGAGGTCCAAATTATGTCAACACTCTCTTTTACATTAGTAATGGCGAATTAGTCGGGCAAGCTTAGAACTTTATTTTAATTACCAAGGACATTTTTTTTTAAACTATTGATATCCTTTAGCTACATCATTGCAATTTATTTTTCTTTCAGTAGGTGCCCTTCATAAACCTTCATAAATTAAGAATAAATGCTGTCACATGCTAAAAAAAGGTAAGTATTAACAAAAAAAACAAGCACACTGTCTGACTCGATGACGTCATATTTAGACTTGTTCAAGTCCCAGTCTCGTATGTGTGCATAGGAATGTTCAGTGGCGTAGGAAGGTACTTTTGAGTGGGGGGGGGGGGTGGAGACTGATGGCCGGCCTGGGGGAGGGGTCTAAGTGGAGGTGGTTTCCCCCTCCCCTTTGGATTTTTTTGCATTTCCAGGTGGCCTCAGATGCAATTTGGTGCAGTATAGCACACTTCAACACCCACTCCATTTTATAAACTTAATTTTGTATTTTCACCTGGCCTTAGATGCAATTTGGTGCTCAAAATGAGATTTTTTTCTCATTTGGAAATGAAAGAGGGGTTTTCTGACTTGCGAAGCAGGGGGGGCGGAATGATACTTCTGCCCCTCCATATTTTTCACTGGGGGCTGGCGCCCCCCCAGCCCCCCGGTTCCTACGCCCTTGGGAATGTTACACAACTGTGATATCTCTCGACAGAATGAGACATCTCATTAACCTGTTAATTGCTCTGTACACGTCATTCATCACAACCCGTGTCTGCTGTCATTCATCGTATGAATTATGAAACACTCATCTATATACGAAAAATATACCATTTCTGTTTGGTCACATGTCATTTTGGGTTAAATAATTTATATCAAAAAAGCTACTTTATTGACTGATTATTTCATGAAAGGTAATAATCTGTATTTCCAGGTATATCGGAAGACAATACTTTTCGCTGATTAATCTTGACATTTTAATCATGCTTAACTCAGTGTCCATCGCTCTAATCTTCTTGACCTTTTGCAGACCAAGGGGAAAATAAACCGCTGGCAACATTGGCAGCTGCAGAATATTTCTTTTTTTTTCCCTTTTTCCTCTCTCTCTCTCTTTTTCCCTCTTTCATTCTTTTCTATTTATTTTTTCACCTTCTTGTTCTGCCTCTTCTGTTTGATGATGAGATAAAAGGTAGATCTTAAATAGATCCAAGTAGCTTATACAGTAAAGAAGAGGATTAGTAATTTAATAGCTAATTATTTAATAGCTGATTATTTGTAAATACATATATAAATATATATATATATATAGGAGTTAAAGTATATAGCAAGGTATCATAACAAAAAATCGCAACCTTGATAATCTGCATAACGCTATATTTCTGTATCTTTTTTCGTCTCCCCCCCCCCAACTTTTCATCCTTATTTTTTCTTCCGATTTTCTTTTAGATATAACCATATATAGAGATCATATTCTTCCCACGCAAAAACAGTATGTTTTGAAATGTAATTTATTTAATTGGTTGTTGCCATGCAATCTCTGTCTATAGTTTTCTTTTGTATTTTTATTAATATTATTATTACTTTTACTATGTTTGTTCGTCCTGTTAAAGTGCAGGTGTTTTGAAAATGCGCTTTCAGTAAAAGGACCTTGGGTTTCGAAGCCATTGTAAAATACAAATTATCTTTACACATATCTGGCATATATATATATATATATATATATATATATATATATATATATATATATATATAAATTCATATATATAAATTCATATATATATATATATACATATATATATAAATACATATATATATAGATATATATATACATTTACATAAAAAATAAACATATATATATATGTATGTATATATATAAATGAAAATCGTAATGAGTTGGAAAATCAAGAACAGTGAAAAAACTTTCAGCCTCCACCGGGATTCGAACCACGGGCCTCCCACTCTGTACGCGGACACCCTAACCACTAGGCTATGGACGCTGATTATATGTCCAGAGGTTCAAAACCGGTAAGGAAGATCGTAATTCCACTGTAGGCGTTTGTCACCTGTATCGAACAATACTAGTTCTGTTTTTGGTGACATATTTTGCCTTACTCTAGAGATCAAACATGATGCTAACCAACTCGAAATCATTTGTGATTCCTAAAGCCGGATCTCGAAAGAGATACTTTGAACAGTGGAGGCTGAAAGTTTGTTCACTGTTCTTGATTTTCCAACTCATTACGATTTTCATTTATATATATTCATTTGCATTTGTCATTTACCTCCATTGCATTAACATAAAGTCTGTTAAGTATATATATATATATATTTATATACATATATATATATATATATATATATATATATATATATTATATATATATATATTATTATTATATATATATATATTATTATATATATATATATATATATATATATATATATTATTTATATTTATATATATATATATATATATATATATATATATATATAGATTGAAATTAATTGAAAAGCGGTCTGAGCATCTGTCGATTTAAGGCAGCACTCTGCTGATGCGATTAGTTTTGACATTCGGTTGAGACATGAACAATTTGCGGACCACCTTAAAGGAAAAAACACATGAGGCATAAGGTTAAGAGCTGAAATTACATTGAAAAAGTCCTCGGATGTCGTAATTATCAAATTGAGCTACTTGTGACAGTATATAACATACCTAGCACATTGATCGACCATTCACACATTTCTGGTTTTCCTGAGAAAAGATATCTCTTGTAGCAAGAATAGTCTCCAACATCCTGGAGGGTAAAATTCGTGACTTTCAAACGAGCAGTTCTTCCATTCGATTCTATTGTAAAGATTCGCTTGCCATCTGTTTTAATGACAGATTCATCATATCGGTGACTCAACATCTCAGAATTTTTCCATTTCCATAAAAAAAGGAAGTCCGAATAGACGAACTCGAACACACAATTCATTTCAGCGACTTCCCCAAGAGCAACAAATGTCTCTTTCTGACTTTGAGCTACCGTGTTTGAGAAAGGTTGGAAAACAAAATGAGAATTAGCTGGTCACGTATTTGATCCTAAGTGAACCTTATTGCAGTCGTTTATTTAACAATAGGAGAAGTGTTTGTGTAATTGCCACAAGTTATGGTGCACATGTAAAACGACGTAACCACTGCAACCTGTTAAACCTTGCATGGCTTATTTTACAATACTTAGTGAGTATTCTAACCCTTTAACTTACCTGGAACCATGGAAATGCACAATTCTATGATAGTCATCCACTGGAGAAAGAGTTCTACACATCCCTTTCGATTACACATGATGCACTCTTTTTCGTAGTTTTCTTGGTAGTTTGATTTTGCTATTCGTCACAGAGTCTTCAATAGGCGTAATTCTTTTTAGCTGGGAAAGTGTTTAGGCTAGTAGAACTGATGTGACCTAACTACTGCAATGGTCTAAGTGTGAAGTTATTCCGGCTCTTTACCAAAGGCAATAACAATACGGTAAAGACAAAGGTGACAAAACATAATCTGGTAAAAACATAATAAAATGGTTTCATATCTATTGACAATTAAAAAGGAAAGGAGATTCTTGCGGCTTAATGCCATAATTGCATAATTTTTATATGCTTGATACTTTAAAAGACAAAGGTAACAACACTTGATATTTTGGTTTCATATCTATAATTGACCAAAATATACCGAAAGGCTTTTGTCACTTCAGCTATTCTTTACAACTATTAATAGACAGTTATATTGCAGGTTTTTTCTTAAGTCATTAGCAACAGATAAACGTCTGACCTAGTGAACAGTAACTAATAAATTGAATATTGATTTAAAAGGAAGTTCAACTGTTTCTCCATCAACATGTGATAAAACAAGTTTTTAAAAAGCAGAGCTATAGCAATATGCGTTTCCCCGAATATCCAGACAGATTTAGTAAACAGCTGCATAAAGATGGCCCGACAGAAGACGGCCCGACAGAATGTTGCTGTTTTCAATAGTTATGGCATTTGGGTCGAGTACTACGTAACTGTTCGTGACTTGCTAATCCCTCTTCATTGTGTTATTTTCTTTCCAAACTTTCTTTGCTTTTAGAAAAGAGAAAATTGTTGCAAGTCAATCATTTACAGTAGTTGATGAATCTTCGGCAAGCTTTAATCAGTTATATTTGTATCACTTGGACAACCTTTGCAAAATATTAGTCTCCGCAATAGTATCCGAATTTATGTTTTGATGCTTGCTTTTATATTACTTAATATTCAGCATTTTGTTACGGTAAAACCAAGACTGAAACACACTCCCTTACGTCGACATTTCGCAGATGTGGGAAATATTAGGCCAAACCAAACTGCTAAGCTCACTCATATTTGTGTGTGTTCTAGTTTGTCATTAATTTATTACTTTATTAAATATTACAAGAAATTTCAATTTAAAGAAATGGTAGAATCGTGTAAGTATCAAACCCTGGAATAGTTTTACAATGTTTTGAACTGTTAAAGATAATTCCAAGAATGTTACTCTAAAGTATAATTGTGTTTTTTGACTAACCAGATATTAAAATACATAGAAAACGATATCACTTCTTTAGGCAAATTCAAAATTCCCGACCATGTTAGGAAGGGCTGAACTTTTATGCAATGACCAAAAGGCGAATGTGGCCCTTTGATCGTTGATGGCGACTGCCATGTAGGAAGTTAGGGTTTCTCCCCCCCCCCCCCACCTGCCCCCGAAAAATAGACGTCAAACGGTGCAGTATGAGGCATACTTATTCAATAAATTAGTTCTTTAACTAAATTTAAAAGGCTGGTTTTGCTACTCTTGTTCTTTTGTTTTGTGTGTGTGTGATATTGAAAAGGGTGTGTACCCCGCAGTAGGAGTCGAATTCTTTTCAGGCTGAATATATGAAATCCCGCAACTGAACCATTTTACCCCCCCCCCCCCCACTGACAATGGAACGTGAAGGAATTCCACACCCGCACAGACTTCCTTCCAAATGACTTACATTGAAATAACCCAGGTTGTACTATACAATGTAGTTGAAATGATGGATATGATAGTATCATTTTGCACCTTCAGCCAATGATTTCTCTTGATTTGTCGATTCGTTCATTCGTTTATTCGGTCATTCGTTCATTCGTTCGTTCTTTCGTTCTTTCGTTCATTTGTTCATCCAACTGCTTTTATACCTTATTTCGTGATTCCTGTGACCTAAAATGTATCAGGTATCACAAGTCCCCTCGAAAGGATTAACAGATACTACACATGATCCTGGTTTGTGGAATCGATCTACACAAAAGAACATATACTGCACTTGACCTTATCAACGGATCGATTAAATAGTCCTGTAGAGACTCGGCGTTTGCGTTATCTCATATATTTATTATTTATAGTATACGCAATGTATACTTTTGATGTAAAATACCAATCATATCAGTTCAGCGTGGCTGTTCTCGCGATATCAAAGTCCAATCTCAATTATATATAAGTTCCGTGCGTTGTTTCCATTGTAGGCTACATAAACGTACAATGTACAGTGTGTATGATCATGTATTTCCTTTATGGTCCGACTCGAAATAACGCAAGAAAGAAAAATCTGGCTAGGTTGATAACTTGATGCAAGAGTAGGTAAACATTAAAGTAAGGTAAGTCTTAGAAATGCATAACGGTTATAATTTCAAAAATGTTTCCTTAGTTCATCAGTATTTTGATATACCATTAAGAGGGATATAATAGAGCAAAAATTGCAATAGTGATTAGTATTATCGTTAATTCGGTATCTATTGCCGTTGTTATATTATTAAGCTTAACAATCAGAACAGAACAGATATCGAGGTCATAGCCATGATACCGAATTCACTAAAGTTATAAACTGACTGATTGAGTAAACTTCGAATCATCATGTATTGTCATTACAAGTCAACTGTTTAAACATAAAAAGGTAAACATTCTTAAAATTTGCATGCAAGAATAAAATCACCTTGTTATACAGATGTCTACAACATGCAAACATATGGTATCATAAGTACATTTAAGAAGCATTGTTGGTTACATCACCGGAAATGGCACTTCCCAGGCCTTGTAAGTTGCATCTGAAAATTCTTTATTTTGAGATCTCTTGATTGAGAATTTTACACTTACAAAAAAAAAGGTCAATTAGAAAAATTGTATTAGATGAATTGAATAAAGGACTTAAGGTAATAAGCTCTGCCTTATTCACTGTTTACACAGGTAAATGAAGATATGAAAGCACACCAGGGCTTTATTATGATAGCTGTAGCCTGTATGAAGTGGGGAAGCCATATGGGGAATTTAGGTGTAAATAAGTTGTTATCATTATTTCTTCTACATCCCAAGAAGGGGCTTACTAGGGGAAGGGGGGGGGATGAACTGAGTGTGTGGGCCATGTATGGGGACTGTGCCTCAATAATCTTAGTTAAAACATTTGGGCACTGATATAGGAGCTAACATTTAAACTGATAGGCCATCATAAAACATATAGACGTAATAAATATATCCATGAGCCATAGTTTAGTAATAAAGTTCTACACTTTTCACGATAAAATCTTAGGAGTTCTCTACTTGTATTGTCATTCTAAAAAAATGATCAGTTATAATTAACCCTGTGTTTTATTGTTTGGAACGCCATTCCTACAATACGTGCCTAGGAACTTGAGGTTGCACACTAATCTAATAAAATTAGAAGAAATGATTTTGAACATTTTGCTTAAACTAAGCGAAATAGTGCTTACTGCCTAAGCATCCACATTATCTTAACCAAAATATAATTTGCATATAGTGTAATATTGCTAATATTGTACGTGACAAACCACATAATATAAAATAAAAAAAATAATATTCTTGAAAGGAGATTAGTGAATGCTGCAGGCTTTCACTATCTCCTTGCTCAGCATACAGCGGTGTATGGGCCCGGTTGCTCAGTTAATTTACGCTATAAATGCAATCTGTCAGTCTTATATCTTCAACCCAGTGGAAGTTGTAATTTCATTGGGGGTTGAGCAAATGAGAATGAAACATTAATAACCAATTATCTCATAGCACAATGTTTTCAGAGCTCCTTTTATGAGATACACGAGTCATTATGAGCCTGATAATGGGCTAGTGCTTACAGGAGCCAGCCACTAAACCTGGGTGGGGAAATTTGATATTATTTCTTCCACCTTTCAGAAAGAGGAATGTGTCCCCATGCACCCCCCCCCCTCCCTGCCGTGATTGATGCCCCTACTTGTACAGACAAACGTTTATACCTAAGATTGCACCAGTTGACGCTTAAAAAACTTCAACTTCTCGGTGTGGACTCCTACATCCCGACAAAGTGTCTACTACAATGACCCAAGTGCAGCCCCCCCCCTTCTCCCCTACTTAAAATCTATCATTCTCCTCTGGCCCATCAACACATTTTTTAACGCCATACCTTAATCAATTGGGGGGAGTTGAATTTGTCCCCTCCGTTCCTCCACTTTGCTATGCTGCTCATGCCACTGAGTGACTCTTTGTGGTTATATTATGCTGAAGGCTTGGTAACTTTGCAATAGTGATGGCGTGTGCTTGTGTTTGTGATGGCTAGAAGCACTAGTTGAGTCAATGTCGTGCTTGGTACAGTAGGTAGATGCCCCTTGTTGGTTAAATGTTCTCTATTGTTTGTGCTCCCCGTTTCATGCATATTGATGAGTGGGCGGGGTAAACGTACAATCCATATAATGGCAATATCTTTTCAAACCTATGTCTGATTTAGTTCATACTTGGTATGGTGATGTAACTATATAGTAAGTATATGCTCTTTGCAACAACTTTGACCTTGTTCATATTCATGATTTTGTGGGGCTTAATGTGGGAAATAATCAAAAACAGCTTGTAAAAACATATATCTCATCAACCACAAGTTGAATAAATGTCATACTGGGTAAATGCCTCATGATTGAAATTGGTAAAGGTCAAAAGAGGTCAACAGGTAACAAAGTTCCAGTACTATTAAAGTCAGTGTGGTTGTGTTTGCCATCAGCAATATCCGAACAGTTCCATTATGCCAGTGATCGAGTTGCACCAATATCTCGACTTCTGTGTTTATAGGGAAAGACATACCCGTCATACCGTAGGTTACAAAGAACAGCTTTTATATTCAGTTCATTGAAGGTCTTTCTTCTTAATTTTCTTACTCTCAATTTGTTTCTCCAAATAATGATTTTAATAAACACTGATCATGATCATTTTCTTTACAGATTAAATTTCGCGACAAAAATGGCCTGCCCATCGCCTTGGAAAGACATCGAAGATAAATTCTTTGAATGTTCAATTTGTTTGGATCTGTTTAAAGAACCGAAACTATTACCGTGTCTACATAGATTTTGTAAACAATGTCTGGAATCTATACTAGAAGGACAGGTTGGGACATTTAAATGTCCTCTTTGCAAAGATGTCTGTAACATACCAAACAATGGGATAGATGGATTCAAGACTGACTTCCATATGAAAAGTATGCTGCAGTTTATTCAGCTACAGAAAACATTTGAAAATGAAGAAGTTAGGGTCTGTGTTGGCTGTTCAAAGAAGTTAAAGGTTACAGCATACTGTTTTAAGTGCAAAGATTTTCTTTGTGTCCAGTGTTATCAATTCCACTCGACCAACAAGATGGTTGCTGATCATCGGGAAAATGTATTAGCTCTGAAAGATGTTGAAGGAAAGAGTCTCACATTAGAAAAACTTGCATCATTGAAGGAAGCCCTTAGGTGCCATGTTCATACAGAATTTAAAGCTCAGTTATGTTGTTGTACTTGTGGAAATCTCCCTGTTTGTGTGACATGTACGTATGGAAAACACAAAGGTCATGACCTACAAGACGTTGCGAATGTGTCGAAAGAAGAAAGAGAGAGATTGCAGAAGAGATTGGAAGAACTTGTAAAACGGAAAGAAAATGTAACCAGCTTAACTAATAAGATAAACAAAGTAAATGAAGAACTTACATCAATCGTTGCTGATACAAAAAGGAAATGGGAAACGCAGTACGAAGATCAGACCAGGAAGTTAAAGAATAAGAAAGAGAAAGAAAAGAAAGAATTCAACAGATTCAAAGCAGTTCTTGAAAAAAGGAGTCGAAAAGAATTGAAAGAATTAGAAACAGAAATGGAAGAGAAGATTAGAAAAATAAGAGACGAGTACGACAGGATGATTAAAATCAAAATTAGGGAATCAAAAGAGAAAGAGGAAACCAAACAAAATGAAATAGAAAACAGTGAATTAAAGATTGACGAAACAATGAACAAACTTGATGCATTAATGAATGAGAGAAATAAAACAATAGAAGAACAACAGCAACGCAAGCTTAGAGAAACACAAAACTTATCAGATCTTTGTAACCAATGGGTCAATAAGTTTGAAAATATGTCTACTATAGCTTCGAGTGTCCTTGAATCGCACAACCACTGGACAGACGCACAGTGTATTCCTGATATAAGAGCTGCGAGCGAACCTCTAGTTGAGGATCTTATGAAAGATTTTCCAGAAATGGAATCTTTATCTGATATAACAATGGATGATCTACCAATGTTGTGTATTGATAGAGTAAATATATCGGATAATGTAGAATCTGTTGTTGATTTTGATATGATCAAAGGTAGTTTGTTTTGTTTAACTGGTATAACAAGTACCGGATCTGGTAACATCATCGTCTCTGGGAGGTTATCACAAGACCATTCATTTATTACAGTGATAAACAGACAAGGACGTCAGATTCGTCATAACAAGATAGATAAAGGCAAAGGGAGCTCTCTTCAACCCTTTCGATACTGTGCTGCTTTATCACGTGATAAGATAGCTTCGGTTTGTAGATCCAATCAGCTTGTTGTTTATAATATTCATGGTGGGTCCTTGACTCAAAATAAGATCACGTCCTTCTTTGATGACATCAAAACGGTGGGTGAAAAATATGCGAGTTGTATAACTACCGATACTATTCGTGGCCACATCATTGTAGGTACATCTATTGGATCGCTATTCATATTTGATGAAGAGTTGAAGTTCATTCGAGCTCTGAAGCTGCCAGAGGTTATAAAATGCTCAAGAGATATCCTTTATCATCAAGGCGTTCTGCTGATATGCGATGGAGAGAGTAGATGTGCATACGCTGTTACCATGGATACAACTAACACAGAGGCAGAGTTACTATACAAGCTTCCGATACCAGCTATTGACGGAGACACTTGGTATCCTTGGAGTATATGTGCAGACAGGGCAGGTTTTGTATACATATTGTGGAATGGTGATGGAACACGTATCATCACACAGTACAGTCAAGATGGTCAGCAGATGTTGACAACCAAACGGACAAAAGATACAGCATGGTGTATGACAACATTGATGACAGAGGAGGGACATAAGCTACTTGTAGCTACATCATATTCAGGAAAGATACTTTGTTATTGTCTGGTGAGTATATCTCAGTGTTCAATACTTTAATATTATTACTATTAGTAACATAAATGTTGTTGTCGTGATACTCTGATGTAACGACAGTTAAATGGTACATTCAACAGTGATAATATCACCAAGGATATCATCTTCCTGTATTGACTTTATGTATGCCCAAGTAGCATATAATATTTATAACTTTAAAGATAGTTTTTGCTTGAAATTAGCTCAAGTAATAGTATATAAATAAGATGAAGTTATGTCTTAAACCCAATAAACATGAAGCTAAAGTGCAAAACTTGTTCACTATTTCCTTTTACGGAATTGAAGAAGAAAAATTAAGAATTTTAACGAGATAATGGTACTGTTGTTGACAAGACATCGCAATGCCAACTTAAGTTGATTAAAAAAAGAAAATAAACAACAAAGGTTAGAAAAGGGAACATAACAGGCAAGAATGGAAAGAAGAAAAGAAAAGAAGGGATTTGTTTGCTGAAAAAACATTACACAAAGAATCGACATCTAACATGTCTTTTTTGTTCATTCAAAAATGTGCTTCATTAGAAAAGAGAACTGGATCAACGTTTGTAACTTTATAAATGTTCTTTCCAACAGACACCAGAATAAAGTCATCCTGGAAAATATACATGAAAGAAACGAATATCCAGAGTATACACCACACTGAATCAAACATCAAGGGCTGGGTCCAGCTGATGAGGAGAGAATTATTAAAATTTGCTGAAAAAACTAGAAACTTTAATATGAAACGGATCATGATGATTAAGATCGGTCTTCATGGTTTATATAGTTTAATTGTAAGGTGAAAAGAATTAGACCGTCAACCCATTTAGCTTAACGGTTATTTTGTTACAACATATAGTCGCAAAACAATAAGGTATATTTGACGTAGACATACGTTTTACCAAAGTTGGCTGCGAAGGAATATTCATCAAAGGCGGACCGAACTTTCATATTTTCGATGTGGTATTAATGACTTTTATGGAACTTGTAAAGTAAGATCTCGAAAATCAAGTACATTGAAACATATTTCCGTAGAACTGCTGACGTTCATGCGAATAAATATGGAGCTGGGAATGTGTCTTAACGATTGTAGAACATGCGGGATAATTCAAATGGGTTGTAACCTTGTTTCACATCTTGTGTTTATATGATTGACAGGTTTAAATAGTTTGTTTCTACAATTCGGAAGATCATTTCAGATAGGAAAACTGTTTAGTTTTCCAGCTTGAAGAACCCAGCTTACTTTAGCCGTGGCCTGGTTTCATAGCTTCTTATGATATTCGCTCGACCATAGTCTCTAGTGTATAAGATCTGAAAGATTCGATTTAAGTATAATCCAAAAGTGGGGAGGAGTTGCAAGTGATATGAAGGATAACTAGCTCGCTCCGTATTATTAAAAAATAGCAACAAACGTAATGTTGCTCTGAATTATTGATTAAAGATAATAATTTCGAATGAAGAACAGTCATTTGCAGCCTCCAGTGCTAAATCTTGCTTTCGTGTAGCCTGTGGGATGGTAAAAACTAGCCGAATTTGTCATACTTTGTATTTTAAGATACAATGTAATCATATAAAAAGGACTTTTTCATTACTCTGTTTTTCTATGAATGCATCCCTTGGATTTACAACGTCCTTTCCTATATATAGTTCGGATCGAATATACCTTCAACTTGATACGCATAAGTAAGAAATTTGTATTCATTATGTTAAAAGTATTTGATTATCCAGTTTTAAAGTAATACAGTCAGTTTCATACTCTATTTATCTTTCTCATTTTGAATACCTAGTTGAGATATCTTGTTTTGCATGTATTGTAATTGTACCGTACGTACCGCTTGAATGCACTGGTACTGATAGTATGGACAGTATGAATATTCTGTTTCTACCAGATAAAGCTGAAGAAATATTCATACATGAGAACCAACCAAAGTTAAATTTATGATTATCGATTCTAGTCAATGTGATAGACGGTCATATGGAAAGCCATTTTAACTTTTAATCAGGGATTTTGGATATCTGAAATTGTTTCTTATTTTAGACATCTCAATTTTATTTCAGATTTCTAAGATAACCTTCGAGATATCTTAAATTCGATTACAGATATCTAAAATTAAATTTGGGATATCTAAAATTGTTTTTTCAGGCATCTGAAATTAAATGCAAGATAACTTAAATTCTACTTCAGATATCTGAAATTGAATTCGAGATATCTGAATATAAATTTCAGATGCCTGAAATATAATTTCAGATATATGAAATATAATTTTAGATATCTCGTTGTCGTCCGGTATTTCGAGATATCCGAAATTTAGTTAAATTGCTCACACTGTAATTCTTAAACTTTTTATCGTCAACAATGCCATAGTCATCGCTATATATATATATATATATATATATGTTCAATTATTACTTGTCACTTATAAGTTCCCCTATGGCCTATGGGGATCGATTAAATAGTCCTGTAGAGACTCATCGTTTGCGTTATCTCATATATTTATTATTTATAGTATACGCAATGTATACTTTTGATGTAAAATACCAATCATATCAGTTCAGCGTGGGTGTTCTCGTGAAATCAAAGTCCAATCTCAATTTTATATAAGTTCCGTGCATTGTATCCATTGTAGGCTACATATACGTACAATGTACAGTGTGTATTATCATGTATTTCCTTCTGGTCCGACTCGAAATAGCGCAGGAAAGAAAAATCTGGCTAGGTTGATAACTTGATGCAAGAGTACCGGAAAAGGTAAACATTAAAGTAAGGTACGGTAAGTCTTAGAAATGCATAAAGGTCATAATTTCAAAAATGTCTCCTTAGTTCATCAGTATTTTGATATAACATTAAGAGGGATATAATAGAGAAAAATTGCAATAGTGATTAGTATTATCGTTAATTTTGTATATCTATTGCCGTTGTTATATTACTAAGCTAAACAATCAGAACAGAACAGATATCGAGGTCATAGCCATGATACCGATTTCACTAAAGTTATAAACTGACTGATTGAGTAAACTTCGAATCATCATGTATTGTCATTACAAGTCAACTGTTTAAACATAAAAAGGTAAACATTCTTAATCTTTGCATGCAAGAATAAAATCACCTTGTTATACAGATGTCTACAACATGCAAACATATGGTATCATAAGTACATTTAAGAAGCATTGTTGGTTACATCACCGGAAATGGCACATCCCATGCATGCCTTGTAAGTTGCATCTGAAAATTCTTTATTTTGAGATCTGATGATTGAGAATTTTACACTTACAAAAAAAAAGGTCAATTAGAACAATTGTATTAGATGAATTGAATGAAGGACTTAAGGTTATAAGCTCTGCCTTATTCACTGTTTACACAGGTAAATGAAGATATAAAAGTACACCAGGGCTTTATTATGATAGCTGTAGCCTGTATGAAGTGGGGAAGCCATATGGGGAATTTAGGTGTAAATAAGTTGTTATCATTATTTCTTCTACATCCTAAGAAGGGACTTACTAGGGGAAGGGGGGGGGGGTGAACTGAGTGTGTGGGCCATGTATGGGGACCGTGCCTCAATAATCTTAGTTAAAACATTTGGGTACTGATATGCCCGAGCTAACATTGAAACTGATAGGCCAACATAAAAAATATAGACGTAATAAATATATCCATGAGCCATAGTTTCGTAATAAACTGCTACACTGTTTACGATAAAATCTTAGGAGTTCTCTACTTTTATTGTAATTCTAAAAAAATGATCAGTTATAATTAACCCTGTGTTTTATTGTTTGGAACGCCATTCCTACAATACGTGCCTAGGAACTTGAGGTCGCACACTAATCTGACTAAATAAATCAGCAGAAATTATATGAATATTTTGCTTAAACTAAGCGAAATAGTGCTTACTGCCTAAGCATTCACATTATCTTAATCAAAATATAATTTGCATATAGTGTTATATTGCTAATATTGTACGTGACAAACAACATAATATAAAATTTAAAAAAAAAAATTCTGGAAAGGAGATTAGTGAATGCTGCAGGCTTTCATTATCTCCTTGCTCAGCATATAGCCTTAACTGTGTATGGGCCCGGTTGCTCAGTTAATTTACGCTATAAATGAAATCTGTCAGTCTTATATCTTCAACCTAGTTGAAGTTGTAATTTCATTGGGGGTTGAGAAAAATGAGAATGAAACATTAATAACCAATTATCTCATAGCACAATGTTTTCAAAGCCCCCTTTATGAGAGACACGAGTCATTATGAGCCTGATAATGGGCTAGTGCTTACAGGAGCCAGCCACTAAACCTTGGGTGGGGAAATTTGATATTATTTCTTCCACCTTTCAGAAAGAGGAATTTGTCCCCCTGCCCCCCCCCCCCTCCCTGCCGTGATTGATGCCCATGCTTGTACAGACAAACGTTTATACCTAAGATTGCACCAGTTGACGCTTAAAAAACATAAACTTCTCGGTGTGGACTCCTACATCCCGACAAAGTGTCTACTACAATGACCCAAGTGCAGCCCCCCCCCTTCTCCCCTACTTGAAATCTATCATTCTCCTCTGGCCCATCAACACAATTTTTAACGCCATGCCTTAATCAATTGGGGGAGTTGAATTTGCCCCTCCATTCCTCCACTTTGTTATGCTGCTCATGCCACTGAGTGACTCTTTGTGGTTATATGATGTTGAAGGCTTGGTAACTTTGCAATAGTGATTGCGTGTGTGTGTTCGGGGGAGGGGGCGTCTGTGTTTGTGATGGCTAGAAGCACTAGTTGAGTCAATGTCGTGCTCGGTACAGTAGGTAGATGCCCCGTGTTGGCTAAATGTGCTCTATTGTTTGTGCTTCCCATTCATGCATATTGATGAGTGGGCGGGGTAAACGTACAATTCATATAATGGCAATATCTTTTTCAAACCTATGTCTGATTTAGTTCATACTTGGTATGGTGATGTAACTACATAGTAAATATGTGCTCTTTGCAACAACTTTGACCTTGTTAATATTCATGATTTTGTGTGGCTTAATGGGAAATAGTCAAAAACAGCTTGAAAACACATATATCTCATCAACCACAAGTTGAATAAATGTCATACTTGGTAAATGCCTCATGATTGAAATTGGTAAAGGTCAAAAGAGGTCAACAGGTAACAAAGTTCCAGCACTATCAAAGTCAGTGTGGTTGTGTTTGCCATCAGCAATATCCGAACAGTTCCATTATGCCAGTGATCGAGTTGCACCAATATCTCAACTTCTGTGTTTATAGGGCAAGAAATGCCCGTCATACCGTAGGTTACAAAGAACAGCTTTTAAATTCAGTTCATTGAAGGTCTTGCTACTTAATTTTCTTGCTCTCAATTTGTTACTCCAAATAATGATAGTAATAAACACTAATCATCATACTTTTCTTTACAGATTAAATTTCGCGACAAAAATGGCCTGCCCATCGCCTTGGAAAGACATCGAAGATAAATTCTTTGAATGTTCAATTTGTTTGGATCTGTTTAAAGAACCGAAACTATTACCGTGTCTACATAGATTTTGTAAACCATGTCTGGAACCTATACTAGAAGGACAGGTTGGGACATTTGAATGTCCTCTTTGTAAAGATGTCTGTAACATACCAAACAATAGAATAGATGGATTTAAGACTGACTTCCATATGAAAAGTATGCTGCAGTTTATTCAGCTACAGAAAACATTTGAAAATGAAGAAGTTAGGGTCTGTGCTGGCTGTTCAAAGAAGTTAAAGGTTACAGCATACTGTTTTAAGTGCAAAGATTTTCTTTGTGTCCAGTGTTATCAATTCCACTCTACCAACAAGATGGTTGCTGATCATCGGGGAAATGTATTAGCTCTGAAAGATGTTGAAGGAAAGAGTCTCACGTTAGAAAAACTTGCATCATTGAAGGAAGCCCTTAGGTGCCATGTTCATACAGAATTTAAAGCTCAGTTATGTTGTTGTACTTGTGGAAATCTCCCTGTTTGTGTGACATGTACGTATGGAAAACACAAAGGTCACGACCTACAAGACGTTGCGAATGTGTCGAAAGAAGAAAGAGAGAGATTGCAGAAGAGATTGGAAGAACTTGTAAAACGGAAAGAAAATGTTACCAGCTTAACTGATAAGATAAACAAAGTAAATGCAGAACTTACATCAATCGTTGCTGATACAAAAAGGAAATGGAAATCGCAGTACGAAAGTCAGACCAGGGAGTTACAGAATGAGAAAGAGAAAGGAAAGAGAAAATTCCACAGATTCAAAACAGTTCTTGAAGAAAGGAGTCGAAAAGAATTGAAAGAATTAGAAACAGAAATGGAAGAGAAAATTAGAGAAATAAAAGAAAATTACGACAGGATGATTAAAATTAAAATTAGGGAATCAAAAGAGAAAGAGGAAACCAAACGAAATGAACTAGAAAAGAGAGAATTAAAGATTGACGAAACAATGAACAAACTTGATGCAGTAATGAATGAGAGAAATAAAACAATAGAAGAACAACAGCAACGCAAGCTTAGAGAAACACAAAACTTATCAGATCTTTGTAATCAATGGGTCAATAAGTTTGAAAATATGTCTACTATAGCTTCGAGTGTCCTTGAATCACGCAACCACTGGACTGATGCACAGTGTATTCCTGATATAAGAGCTGCGAGCGAACCTCTAGTTGAGGATATAATGAAAGATTTTCCAGAAATGGAATCAATATCTGATATAACAATGGATGATCTACCAATGTTGTGTATTGATAAAGTAAATATATCGGATAATGTAGAATCTGTTGTTGATTTTGATGTGATCAAAGGTATTTTGTTTTGTTTAAGAGGTATAACAAGTACTTGCTCTGGTAACATCGTCATCTCTGGGAGGTTATCATCTGACCATTCATTTATTACAGTCATAAACAGACAAGGACGTCAGATTCGTCAAAACAAGATAGATAAAGGCAAAGGGAGCTCTCTTCAACCGTTTCGATACTGTGCTGCTTTATCACGTGATAAGATAGCTTCGATTTGTAGATCCAATCAGCTTGTTGTTTATAATATTCATGGTGGGTCCTTGACTCAAAAAAACATCACGTCCTTCTTTGGTGACATCAAAACGGTGGGTGAGAAATATGCGAGTTGTATAACTACTGATACTATACGTGGCCACATCATTGTAGGTACATCTATTGGATCGCTATTCATATTTGATGAAGAATTGAAGTTCATTCGAGCTCTGAAGCTGCCAGAGGTTATAAAACGCTCAAGAGATATCCTTTATCATCAAGGCGTTCTGCTGATATGCGATGAAAAGAATAGATGTGCATACGCTGTTACCATGGATACAGCTAAAACAGGGGCAGAGTTACTATACAAGCTTCCGATACCAGCTATTGACGGAGGGACTTGGTGTCCTTGGAGTATATGTGTAGACAGGGCAGGTTTTGTATACATCTTGTGGTATAGTGCTGGAAAATATATCATCACACAGTACAGTCAAGATGGTCAGCAGTTGTTGACAACCAAACGGACAGAAGATACAGTATGGTGTATGACAACATTGATGACAGAGGAGGGAGAGAAGCTACTTGTAGCTACATCATATGCAGGAACGATATTTAGTTATGGTCTGGTGAGTATATATTAGTGTGCCTTACTTTAATATGATTACTACTAGAAACATAAATGTTGTTGTCGGGATACTCTGATGTAACGACATTAAATGGTATATTCAGCTGTGATAATACCACCAAGGATATCATCTTCCTGTATTGACTTTATGTATGCCCAAGTAGCATATAATATTTATAACTTTAAAGATAGTTTTTGATTGAAATTAGCTCAAGTAAGAGTATACAAAATTAGATGAAGCTATGTCTTAAACCCAATAAACATGAAGCTAAAGTGCAAAACTTGTTCACTATTTCCTTTTACGGAATTGAAGAAGAAAAATTAAGAATTTTAACGAGATAATGGTACTGTTGTTGACAAGACATCGCAATGCCAACTTAAATTGATTAAGAAAAGAGAATAAACAACAAAGGTTAGAAAAGGGAACATAACAGGCAAGAATGGAAAGAAGAAAAGAAGGGATTTGTTTGCTGAAAAAACATTACACAAAGAATCGACATCTAACATGTCTTTTTTGTTCATTCAAAAATTTGCTTCATGAGAATAGAGAACTGGATCAACGTTTGTAACTTTATAAATGTTCTTTCCAACAGACACCAGAATAAAGTCATCCTGGAAAACACACATGAAAGAGAGAAATATCCAGAGTACACACCACACTGAATCGAAATATCAAAGGCTGGCTGCAGCTGATGAGGAGAGAATTATCCAAATTTGCTAAAACAAACTAGAAAATTTAAGATGAAACGGATCATGATGATTAAGATCGGTCTTCTTAGTTTATATAGTTTCATTAGAATTAATTGAAAGGTGAAAAGAATTAGACCGTCAACCCATTTAGCTTAACGGTTACTTTTTTACAACATTTAGTCAAAAAACAATATGGTACAATTGACGTAGACATATGTTTTACCAAACCTCGCTTAAAGTTGGCTGCGAAGGAATATTCATCAGGAGCGGACCGAACTTTCATATTTTCGGTGTGGTTTTAATGACTTTTATGGAACTTGTGAAATTAGATCTCGAAAATCAAGTACATTGAAACATATTTCCGTAGAACTGCTGACGTTCATGCGAATAAATATGGAGGTGGAAACGTGTCTTTACGATTATAATTTACCAGATGAACATGTGGGAGAAAGGCTTAAAACTTCGCTTCACATCTTGTGTTTATCTAATGGACAGTTTTAAATCATTTTTTCTTTACAATTCGGATTATCATTTCTACAGTGGATTAATAGGGACATAGGAAAGGAAGGTTTTGAGATAAGTAGTCAACTTTTTATTTCAAATTATTGACTTAATAAGTCAAACAGTTGACTTTTGATCTCAATTTCTTTCCTTTCCAATGTCCCTATTAAGCCACCGTACATTTAAGATAGGAAAACTGTGTATTTGTCCTGCATGAAGACCCACTTCAGCATACTTTAGCCGTGGCCTGATTTCACTGCTGCTTATGATATTCGCTCGACTATAGTATCTACTGCATATATAAGATCTGAAATAGTCGATTGAAGTAAAATCCAAGGATGAGGAGGAGATGCAAGTGATATGAAGGGTGACAAGCTGGCTCCGTATTATTAGAAAATACCAACAAAAGTGTTGTTGCTCTGTTTTGTTCAATGATAATAATTTCGAATGAAGAACAGTCATATGCAGCCTCCAATGCTAAATCTTGCTTTCGATTAGCGTGTGGGACTGCAAAACTAGCCGAATTTGTCATGTTTGATCTTTTAATATACGATTTAATCATATAAAGGACTTTTTTAGTACTCTGTTTTCCTATAAACGGATGCCATGGTTTCGGGTTATTATTATATTATTATTCTTTATCCATTATGTTCCAGGCCCCACAATTAACCGCGGTCCCGCGCTGTAATATACTGATGTCAAACCCCCTCTCGTTAGGCCTGGCTAATATATACTATACTTTAACATAACATAAACGATTATGAATGTTATAATGAAAAATATTATCAACAATGTTCTATTCAGAGTAATACATCTCTTGTGATACACTAAATCAGCATAAATGGTTTCTCGTATATATCACTTTAATACCAGACTAGACGCTTTTAAGTTCGGAATACTCGAACCAAAATTGTCTTCTGAACATTTCTTCCGGGTAAAATAGTATCTTATTATAATATATAAACCACCTACGTAAGTAACAATGTTAATGTCCGGAGCATTTCATGTGTTATATCAACAAAGATGGTGTGATCTTCAAAATATCTTACGGTTTTATTTCATTTAATTTCTTGACGGTTTGATAATGTTTAGCATGATCCAGGACTCACCTTTAATTCCTTTACGTGAAAGGATGTTTCTCGTTGTAGGTAAATATAGGAACACACATAGAAGAGCTGTTCGTTACCAGTAGTCACCGCCAGCAAGTCATCATATTATAGTTTGGTCTGCTTTGGAATTGAGGTAGTTGCAGTTACAAGTCAATACAACTATGCCTGGAAACAGAGGTAACCGTGAAGGGAGACAACGTCGCATAGGTAACAAACGTGATGTAAGTCTATTACGGTCTAAGTGGTTAATAGAGGTAATTGTCAAGGGGAGCCTCGTGAAGGAGGTAACGTAAGGTAAGTTTATTACTGTCGTCATAAAAATAGGTAAATGTAGAGATAAGCCTCATGAAGGAGGTAACATGAGGTAAGTTTATTACTGACTTAGTGATTCATAGAGGTAATTGCTGAGGGGAGTCTCGTGGAGGAGGTAATATGAGGAAAGATTAATACTGTCGTTATGTAAAAAGGTAATTGTGAAGGTAAGCCTCACAAAGGAGGTAATGTGATATATGTTTATTTACTGCCTTAGTGATTACTGGAGATAATTTTGGAGGTAAGCCTCATGTGGGAGGTAACGTGAGGTATGTTTATTTACTGTCTTAGAGATTAATAGAGGTAATTATCAAGGTGAGCCTCGTGGAGGAGGTAACGTGAGGTAAGTTTATTACTGTCTTAGTGATTAATGGAGGTAATTGTGGAGCCTCATGATGATTAAGCCTATATATTGTGTTCGTCAACAATGAACCAATAAACAACTAAATATTTTTTGTTTTCCTGAAAGATTCTGACCCTCCAATATATTCTCAAATAGATATGATAAGTGCATGTGAGATATTTCTTATCATTGGCCATGACAGTAAAGCAATAGTCAACGTTCGACATGCGAGAGCGACCATTATCGACATGTTTTTTATATTTGGCAAAATGATGATGATGTTTAACCTGTATGAGTACATTCTAACCATGATGATGATGATGGTGATGATGATGATGATGATGATGATGATGATGATGATGATGATGATGATGATGATGATGATGATGATGATGATGATGATGATGATGATGATGATGATGATGATGATGATGATGATGATGATGATGATGATGATGATGATGATGATGATGATGATGATGATGATGATGATGATGATGATTTGCTATAATTATTGGAACTATTAAAAATCTGCTTTCTGTTACAGAATGAAATAGAGCATAACGTAATAAATACTAATACAATACTATTATAGCTCGCAGTCACCAATGATGAGGCACAGCCAAAAGCTTGAATGGACATGGACATACAACCACACGAAACATATGTACAACAGCTAACGAAATAAGTCAACACAACTAGAGAAAACATTTTGAATGTGCATAAAATTAACTTTGTTCTTATTATTCTTTGTTGGGTTGAGGTCAATATACTTTTCACCGTTTATTGCAAATTTAAATTTATAAAGAATTCCTCCATACAAAGATTCTTGTTTTGGCGACTATTTTGGTAAATACGATTGTTCCCATGTAGAATTAAAAAGTTATATGGGTGGGTACATCCATTCACAAAGCCAAAAAAGATACATTTTTTTGTGAAAGAAAATTACTTTCTTAAAAAAACAATTATCCACTTCTAAAATCAACTCTGATGTGAACTGACAATCCCAAAACAAGTGCTCAAGACTTTCATCCTGTGTTGTATAGTAGGTACTCTGACTATTCTTAGTTAACACATACTAAGCAAAAGTTTGTTATTATTATTATTTATTATTATGATTATGATTATGATGATTGTGATTATGATTATGATTATTATTTTTATTATTATTATCATAATTATTATTATTATCACTATTATTGTGGTTATGATTATTATTATGATTATGATTATGATTATGATTATTATTATGATTATGATTATGATTATGATTATTATTATGATTATGATTATTAGTAGTAGTAGTAGTAGTAGTAGTAATAGTATTATTATTATTATTATTATTATTATTATTATTATTATTATTATTATTATTATTATTATTATTATTATCACTATTATTGTGGTTGTTATTATGATTATTATTCAACTAACATCGTTACTATGCTTACTCGCAAACCCTGTATTGATTTTTGTGTGCATGTGTACGCACCGAGTGTAGAAATACAGCTGTGCACCACTGAGTGTAGATCAGTGCTCTGCACAAATATGCCATTAAACAAGTTACGGGAGGGTGTTAGGCAATTGCTAAGTACACTAACACCCAAATTATCAACAGGGGATTTCCATTATTATCGCCTGGTTTTGGACGTTCACCGGTACTTTGCGTCTCGTCTGTTGTATTTTCATTCAGTTTCTTTGAAAAAAAACAACAAATGCAACAACAGCAACTAGATAAAGTATGATTCAAGTGCTTTTGATATTTCAACGTGAAATACAAAGACGCCTTAATACTCCATTGTCTGAAAGCTAAAAGGACAAGGTTAGTAAATATATCTGTTCCGCGATAGGTCTCTGAGTTCAATGTGTGCATGAAGGTACACAGTGTATCATAGCTTTCGGCCATTTTAACCCCGAAGTATTGAATGGTGTTAGGGTTGGTTATAAAACTGAAGTACAGTAGATAATTACGGCGTTAAAGAGCGAGTTCTGAATAGAGTACAGTAATAATGTTCTATGATAGGTATTTAACAGCTTAATGGAATACTTTCGAAGTACCTAGGCAACACTATTTCCAATATAATAAACACCATATTACAAACGGGAATAAGACTATAATATACTGTACATGTGTATTGCTTCTGCCATTGATAGTAATGCATAAGACCTTCCCAATAAAAGTCAGATCAAATGACATATGATACCAATTTTAAGAGCTGCCACATGAAGGTAGTAATGTTTAATGACTATAACTATCTGCCCTGTTTAAGTATAAGGACATCAAGCTTCTTGGAGAAGCCACAGGTGAATTAAGGTCTTGTAAAAGAGTGGATATGGCCATGAGATCGTTGTAGCTGACTCCCAACTATAGGGGGTCTGTGGACTTCCCCAGAGAAAGAATATACGTTTGGACGTCACATGGTGCGTTAATATTTACAATATAAAATATAGAAACTATTTCCAATTCTCATAAAGGTTCAGCCATTAGTGCAGGGAAATGTTGGAAATACAGTAGGATATTATTTATAAGCACAACCTTCCGTCTAGAGATACTTATAAAATAATAAATTATAGTCTCAACATGCTTCAGAATGCAACAAATGACTTGTTCATTTTTCTTCCTAGGACCGCCAGCTCACCCCCTCCCATACATGGGAGTTGGCTTCAATAACCCACAGAAGCCTACCCCTCATCATACTTCCTTCATATATGGCCCTCCAATAAAGATTCACTACCCCAATCAGTTGGGGAGTTATATTATTAGCACAATATTGCATTCAGAGCTACTTTACACAGGGGAATCAATCCCCATTGAAAAGTGGGGTGGGTGGGGGTGGGGTGGGTGGGGGAGGACATAAATAACTTAACATGCATACAAATGAAGGAGTGAGCGTCTTGGCGCAAAGGCTGTATCGGGTAGGGTCCAGGGGACCGCCTTAGGCTCCTGACGGGGTCCAGTGGCTAAGTTGAGGTATCGACCCCAGATATCGAGGTCATAGCCATGATACCGAATTCACTAAACCCTGAAGTTATAAACTGACTGATTGAGTAAACTTCGAATCATCATTTAGTGTCATTACAAGTCAACTGTTTAAACATAAAAAGGTAAACATTCTTAAACTTTGCATGCAAGAATAAAATCACCTTGTTATACAGATGTCTACAACATGCAAACATATGGTATCATAAGTACATTTAAGAAGCATTGTTGGTAACATCACCGGAAATGGCACATCCCATGCATGCCTTGTAAGTTGAATCTGAAAATTCTTTATTTTGAGATCTGATGATTGAGAATTTTACACTTACAAAAAAAAAGGTCAATTAGCAGAATTGTATTAGATGAATTGAATGAAGGACTTAAGGTAATAAGCTCTGCCTTATTCACTGTTTACACAGGTAAATGAAGATATAAAAGCACACCAGGGCTTTATTATGATAGCTGTAGCCTGTATGAAGTGGAGAAGCCATATGGGGAATTTAGGTGTAAATAAGTTGTTATCATTATTTCTTCTACATCCCAAGAAGGGACTTACTAGGGGAAGGAGGGGGGGGATGAAATGAGTGGGTGGGCCAAGTAGGGGACTGTGCCTCAATAATGTTAGTTAAAACATTGGGGTACTGTTATATAGGAGCTGACATTAAAACTGATAGGCCAACCAGGGCCGTCTTAAGAGATCACCGGGCCCTGGGCCCGGCAATGGAGCGGGGCCCCTCAATCAAGTGAGTCCGAAAAAAAGTTGCGTGAAAAATTGACATCCTTGACAATCGCTCAAGCATAGACATGCCTGCATTTACCACTCCTCCCTATGTCGCGCATAAAGCATAAAACTTTAGCTGAATAACATACATGATATATCTAAAAGCTGAAATACATTATAGAAGAGTAATCTTCTAGTTGCCCTCCATCCCTTCCCTAACAATACTGGACTCACCATTTGTAACACCCTTGTGTTGAGTCGTTCAACTGGGGAAACTAACGAAATTTGCGGCATTTCTTGATCGTAAACTGTTGTATGATTGGCTGAAAGTCAATTATTTTGAGGATGTCGCTTTCTATGCATATGGGAGAGAGCCTATTAAGTCCGAGTTGTCTGGTGTTGTTAGCCTTCGGGGCATTGTATATTCCAGGGTTGCCAACTCAGATTCGAATATTTAATGTCAAACTCTCAAGTGTTTCACCAACTCTCGTCACAAGTTGTCAAGTATCGAATTCAATCAGGCATAATGGCCTATTCAATAAGTTTTCCTCCCAGATTAAGACATGGGATTACTACGATTGCGGGGCCCCGGCATCGCGGGGCCCTGGGCCAGGGCCCAGTGGGCCCATGCGTTAAGACGGCCCTGAGGCCAACATAAAAGTACATATAGACGTAATAAATATATCCATGAGCCATAGTTTAGTAATAAAGTTCTACACTGTTCACGATAAAATCTTAGGAGTTCTCTACGTGAATTGTTATTCTAAAAAAATGATCAGTTATAATTAACCCTGTGTTTTATTGTTTGGAACGCCATTCCTACAATACGTGCCTAGGAACTTGAGGTTTCACTGCACTAATCTGACTAATGAAATCAGAAGAAATGATATGAACAGTTTGCTTAAACTAAGTGAAATAGTGCTCACTGCCTAAGCATTCACATTATCTTAATCAAAATATAATTTACATATAATGTTATATTGCTTATATTGTACGTGACAAACAACATATAAAAAAATATAAAAATAAAATAAAATAAACTAGAATGGAGATTAGCGAATGCTGCAGGCTTTCATTATCTCCTTGCTCAGCATATAGCCTCACCGGTGTATGGGCCCGGTTCCTCAGTTAATTTACGCTATAAATGAAATCTGTAATTCTTATATCTTCAACCCAGTTGAAGTTGTAATTTCATTGGGGGTTGAGCAATTGAGAATGAAACATTAATAACCAATTATCTCATAGCACAATGAGATGTATTATGAGATACACGAGTCATTATGAGCCTGATAATGGGCTAGTGCTTACAGGAGCCAGCCACTAAACCTGGGTGGAGAAATTTGATGTTATTTCTTCCACCTCTCAGAAAGAGGAATGTGCCCCCCTGCCCCCCCCCTCCCTGCCGTGATTGATGCCCCTGCTTGTACAGACAAAAGTTTATACCTAAGATTACACCAGTTGACGCTTAGAAAACATAAAATTCTGGGTGTGGACTCCTACATCCCGACAAAGTGTCTACTACAATGACCCAAGTGCAGCCCCCCCCCCCTTCTCCCCTACTTAAAATCTATCATTCTCCTCTGGCCCATCAACACAATTTTTAACGCCATACCTTAATCGATTGGGGGAGTTGAATTTGCTCCCCTCCATACCGGCGTGTGTGTGTTCAAGGGGGGGGGGGGCGCCTGTGTTTGTGATGGCTAGAAGAACTAGTTGAGTCAATGTCGTGCTTGGTACAGTAGGTAGATGCTCCTTGTTGGTTAAATGTTCTCTATTGTTTGTGCTTCCCGTTTCATGCATATTGATGAGTGGGCGGGGTAAACGTACAATTCATATAATGGCAATATCTTTTCAAACCTATGTCTGATTTAGTTCATACTTGGTATGGTGATGTAACTATATAGTAAGTATATGCTCTTTTCAACAACTTTGACCTTGTTCATATTCATGATTTGGTGGGGCGTAATGGGAAATAGTCAAAAACAGCTTGAAAACACATATATCTCATCAACCACAAGTTGAATAAATGTCATACTTGGTAAATGCCTCATGATTGAAATTGGTAGAGGTTAAAAGAGGTCAACAGGTAACAAAGTTCCAGCACTATCAAAGTCAGTGTGGTTGGGTTTGCCATCAGCAATATCCGAACAGTTCCATTATGCCAGTGATCGAGTTGCACCAATATCTAGACTTCTGTCTTGATAGGGCAAAGAAATACCCGTCATACCGTAAGTTAAAAAGAACAGCTTTTAAATTCAGTTCATTGAAGGTCTTGCTACTTAATTTTCTTGCTCTCAATTTGTTAATCCAAATGATGATAGTAATAAACATTTAACATGATATTTTTCTTTACAGCTTAAATTTCGCGACAAAAATGGCCTGCCCATCGCCTTGGAAAGACATCGAAGATAAATTCTTTGAATGTTCCATTTGTTTGGATCTGTTTAAAGAACCGAAACTATTACCGTGTCTACATAGATTTTGTAAACCATGTCTGGAACCTATACTAGAAGGACAGGTTGGGACATTTAAATGTCCTCTTTGCAAAGATGTCTGTAAAATACCAAACAATAGGATAGATGGGTTCAAGACTGACTTCCATATGAAAAGTATGCTGCAGTTTATTCAGCTACAGAAAACATTTGAAAATGAAGAAGTTAGGGTCTGTGTTGGCTGTTCAAAGAAGTTAAAGGTTACAGCATACTGTTTTAAGTGCAAAGATTTTCTTTGTGTCCAGTGTTATCAATTCCACTCGACCAACAAGATGGTTGCTGATCATCGGGGAAATGTATTAGCTCTGAAAGATGTTGAAGGAAAGAGTCTCACATTAGAAAAACTTGCATCATTGAAGGAAGCCCTTAGGTGCCATGTTCATACAAAATTTAAAGCTCAGTTATGTTGTTGTACTTGTGGAAATCTCCCTGTTTGTGTGACATGTACGTATGGAAA
The DNA here is from genome assembly GCF_037975245.1 of Apostichopus japonicus. Lineage (NCBI taxonomy): Eukaryota > Metazoa > Echinodermata > Holothuroidea > Aspidochirotida > Stichopodidae > Apostichopus > Apostichopus japonicus. Next base: position 7,735,435 of record NC_092561.1, read on the forward strand.
ACACAAAGGTCATGACCTACAAGACGTTGCGAATGTGTCGAAAGAAGAAAGAGAGAGATTGCAGAAGAGATTGGAAGAACTTGTAAAACTGAAAGAAAATGTAACCAGCTTAACTGATAAAATAAACAAAGTAAATGAAGAACTTACATCAGTCGTTGCAGATACAAAAGCAAAATGGAAAACACAGTACGAAGATCAGACCAGGAAGTTAAAGAATAAGAAAGAGAAAGAAAAGAGAGAATTCAACAGATTCAAAACAGTTCTTGAAGAAAGGAGTCGAAAAGAATTGCAAAAATTAGAAACAGAAATGGAAGAGAAGATTAGAGAAATAAGAGACGAGTACGACAGGATGATTAAAATCAAAATTAGGGAATCAAAAGAGAAAGAGGAAACCAAACAAAATGAAATAGAAAACAGTGAATTAAAGATTGACGAAACAATGAACAAACTTGATGCTGTAATGAATGAGAGAAATAAAACAATAGAAGAACAACAGCAACGCAAGCTTAGAGAAACACAAAACTTATCAGATCTTTGTAATCAATGGGTCAATAAGTTTGAAAATATGTCTACTATAGCTTCGAGTGTCCTTGAATCACACAACCACTGGACAGACGCACAGTGCATTCCTGATATAAGAGCTGCGAGCGAACCCCTAGTTGAGGATCTTATGAAAGATTTTCCAGAAATGGAATCTTTATCTGATATAACAATGGATGATCTACCAATGTTGTGTACTGATAGAGTAAATATATCGGATAATGTAGAATCTGTTGTTGATATTGATGTGATCAAAGGTACTTGGTTTTGTTTAACTGGTATAACAAGTACTGGCTCTGGTAACAACGTCATCTCTGGGATGTCATCATCTGTCCATTCATTTATCACAGTGATAAACAGACAAGGACGTCAGATTCGTCAAAACAAGATAGATAAAGGCAAAGGGGGCTCTCTTCCCATTCGTTACTGTGCTGCTTTATCACGTGATAGGATAGCTTCGGTGTGTAAGTCCAATCAGCTTGTTGTTTATAATATTCATGGTGGGTCCTTGACTCAAAAAAACATCACGTCCTTCTTTGGTGACATCAAAACGGTGGGTAAGAAATATGCGAGTTGTATAACTACTGATACTATACGTGGCCACATCATTGTAGGTTCATCTATTGGATCGCTATTCATATTTGATGAAGAATTGAAGTTCATTCGAGCTCTGAAGCTGCCAGAGGTTATAAAATGCCCAAGAGATATCCTTTATCATGAAGGCGTTCTGCTGATATGCGATGAAAAGAGTAGATGTGCATACGCTGTTACCATGGATACATCTAAAACAGAGGGAGAGTTACTATACAAGCTTCCGATACCAGCTATTGACGGAAAGACGTATCCTTGGAGTATATGTGCAGACAGGGCAGGTTTTGTATACATCTTGTGGGCATCGAGTGTATGTCATCCTGCAAAATTTATCATCACACAGTACAGTCAAGATGGTCAGCAGTTGTTGACAACCAAACGGACAGAAGATACAGCACGGTGTATAACAACATTGATGACAGAGGAGGGAGAGAAACTACTTGTAGCTACATCACGGTCGGGAAAGATGCTTTGTTATGGTCTGGTAAGTATATCTCAGTGTTCCTTACTTTAATATGATTACTACTAGTAACATATAAATGTTGTTGTCGGGATACTCTGATGTAACGACAATTAAATGGTACATTCAGCTTTGATAATACCACCAAGGATATCATCTTCCTGTATTGACTTTATGTATGACCAAGTAGCATATAATATTTATAACTTTAAAGATAGTTTTTGCCTGAATTTAGCTCAAGTAATAGTATATAAATTAGTAGAAGTTATCTCTTAAACCCAATATACATTAAACTAAAGTGCAAAACTTGTTCACTATTTCCTTTTACGGAATTGAAAGAAGAAAAATTAAGAATTTTAACGAGATAATGGTACTGTTGTTGACAAGACATCGCAATGCCAACTTAAGATGATTAAAAAAAGAAAATAAACAACAAAGGTCAGAACAGGGAACATAACAGGCAAGAATGGAAAGAAGAAAAGAAAAGAAAAGAAGGGATTTGTTCGCTGAAAAAACATTACACAAAGAATCGACATCTAACATGTCTTTTTTGTTCATTCAAAAATGTGCTTCATGAGAATAGAGAACTGGATCAACGTTTGTAACTTTATAAATGTTCTTTCCAACAGACACCAGAATAAAGTCAACCTGAAAATATACATGAAAGAAACGAATATCCAGAGTATACACCACACACTGAATCGAAATATCAAAGGCTGGGTGCAGCTGATGAGGAGAGAATTATCAAAATTTGCTGAAACAAACTAGAAAATTTAAGATGAAACGGATCATGATGATTAAGATCGGTCTTCTTAGTTTATATAGTTTCATTAGAATGAATTGAAAGGTGGAAAGAATTAGACCGTCAACCCATTTAGCTTAACGGTTACTTTTTTACAACATTTAGTCACAAAACAATAAGGTACAATAATGACGTAGACATATGTTTTACCAAACCTCGCTTAAAGTTGGCTGCGAAGGAATATTAATCAGAAGCTGACCGAACTTTCATATTTTCGGTGTGGTATTAATGACTTTTATGGAACTTGTAAAGTTAGATCTCGAAAATCAAGTACATTGAAACATATGCGTAGAACTGCTGACGTTAATGCGAGTAAATATGGATGTGGAAACGTGTCTTTACGATTATAATTTACCACATGAACATGTGGGAAAAATCGAATGGCTTAAAACTTCGCTTCACATCTTGTGTTTATCTAATGGACAGTTTTAAATCATTTTTCTTTACAATTCGGATTATCATTTCTACAGTGGATTAATAGGGACATAGGAAAGAAAGATTTTGAGATAAGTAGTCAACTTTTTATTTCAAATTATTGACTTAATAAGTCAAACTGTTGACTTTTGATCTCAATTTCTTTCCTTTCCAATGTCCTTATCAAACCACCGTACATTTAAGAAAGGAAAACTGTGTATTTGTCCTGCATGAAGACCCACTTCAGCATACTTTAGCCGTGGTCTGATTTCACTGCTTCTTATGATATTCGCTCAACTATAGTATCTACTGCATGCATAAGATCTGAAATAGTCGATTGAAGTAAAATCCAAAAGTGGAGAGGAGTGGCAAGTGATATGAAGGGTGACAAGCTGGCTCCGTATTATTAGAAAATACCAACAAAAGTATTGTTGCTCTGTTTTGTTCAATGATAATAATTTCGAATGAAGAACAGTCATATGCAGCCTCCAATGCTAAATCTTTCTTTCGATTAGCGTGTGGGACTGCAAAACTAGCCGAATTTGTCATGTTTGATCTTTTAATATACGATTTAATCATATAAAGGACTTTTTTACTACTCTGTTTTCCTATAAACGAATGCGATGGTTTCGGGTTATTATTATTATTATTATTACTAATCTTTATGCATTATGTTCCAGGGCCCCACAATTAACCGCGGTCCCGGGCTGTAATATACTGATGTCAAACCCCCCTCTCGTTAGGCCTGGCTACTATGTACTATACTTTAACATAACATAAACAATTATGAATGTTATAATGAAAAATATTATCAACAATGTTCTATTCAGAGTAATACATCTCTTGTGATACACTAAATCAGCATAAATGGTTTCTCGTATATATCACTTTAATACCAGACTAGACGCTTTTAAGGTCGGAATACTCGAACCAAAATTGTCTTCTGAACATTTCTTCCAGGTAAAATAGTATCTTATTATAATATATAAACCACCTACGCAAGTTACAATGTTAATGTCCGGAGCATTTCATGTGTAATATCGACAAAGATGGTGTGATCTTCAAAATATTTCACGGTTTTATTTCATTTGATTTCTTGACGGTTTGATAATGTTTAGCATGATCCCGGACTCACCTTTAATTCCTTTACGTGAAAGGATGTTTCTCGTTGTAGGTAAATATAGGAAAACACATAGAAGAGCTGTTTGTTACCAGTAGTCACCGCCAGCAAGTCATCATATTATAGTTTGGTCTGCTTTGGAATTGAGGTAGTTGCAGCTACAAGTCAATACAACTATGCCTTGAAGCAGAGGTAACCGTGAAGGGAGACAACGTCGCGTAGGTAACAAACGTGATGTAAGTCTATTACTGTCTTAGTGGTTAATATAGGTAATTGTCAAGGGGAGCCTCTGCCTCATGAAGGAGGTAACATGAGGTAAGTTTATTACTGACTTAGTGATTCATAGAGGTAATTGCTGAGGGGAGTCTCGTGGAGGAGGTAATATGAGGAAAGATTAATACTGTCGTTATGTAAAAAGGTAATTGTGGAGGTAAGCCTCACAAAGGAGGTAACGTGATATATGTTTATTTACTGCCTTTGTGATACTGGAGATAATTTTGGAGGTAAGCCTCATGTGGGAGGTAACGTGAGGTATGTTTATTTACTGTCTTAGAGATTAATAGAGGTAATTATCAAGGTGAGCCTCGTGGAGGAGGTAACGTGAGGTAAGTTTATTACTGTCTTAGTGATTAATGGAGGTAATTGTGGAGCCTCATGATGATTAAGCCTATATATTGTGTTCGTCAACAATGAACCAATAAACAACTAAATATTTTTTGTAGTCCTAAAAGATTCTGACCCTCCAATATATTTTCAAAAAGATATGATAAGTGCATGTGAGATATTTCTTATCATTGGCCATGACAGTAAAGCAATAGTCAACGTTCGACATGCGAGAGCGACCATTATCGACATGTTTTGTATATTTGGCAAAATGATGATGATGATGTTTATGGTTTATGGTGATGGTGATGGTGATGATGATGATGATGATGATGATGATGATGATGATGATGATGATGATGATGATGATGATGATGATGATGATGATGATGATGATGATGATGATGATGATGATGATGATGATGATGATGATGATGATGATGATGATGATGATGATGATGATGATGATGATGATGATGATGACGACGACGATGATGGTGATGATGATGATGATGATGATGATGGTGGTGATGATGATGATGATGACTATGATGATGATGATGACGATGATGATGATGATGTTTAACCTGTATGATTACATTCTAACCATGATGATGATGATGATGATGATGATGATGATGATGATGATGATGATGATGATGATGATGATGGTGATGGTGATGGTGATGGTGATGGTGATGGTGATGGTGATGGTGGTGGTGATGGTGATGGTGATGATGATGATGATGACGACGATGATGGTGATGATGATGATGATGATGTTTAACCTGTATGATTACATTCTAACCATGATGATGATGATGATGATGATGATGGTGGTGGTGGTGGTGGTGGTGGTGGTGGTGATGATGATGATGATGATGATGATGATGATGATGATGATGATGATGATGATGATGATGATGATGATGATGATGATGATGATGATGATGATGATGATGATGATGATGATGATGATGATGATGATGATGATGATGATGATGATGATGATGATGATGATGATGATGATGATGATGATGATGATGATGATGGTGATGGTGATGGTGATGGTGATGGTGATGGTGATGGTGATGGTGATGGTGATGGTGATGGTGATGGTGAATTTATTATTATTATAATTATTATTATAAGACTTCTATTTGCTATAATTATTGGAACTATTCAAAATCTGCTTTCTGTTACAGAATGAAATAGAGCATAACGTAGTAAATACTAATACAATACTATTATAGCTCGCAGTGACCAATGATGAGGCACAGCCAAAAGCTTGAATGGACATGCTTAAACAAACCACTACAACCACACGAAACATATGTACAACAGCTAACGAAATAAGTCAACACAACTAGAGAAAACATTTTGAATGTGCATAAAATTAACTTTGTTCTTATTATTCTTTGTTGGATTGAGGTCAATATACTTTTCACCGTTTATTGCAAATTTAAATTTATAAAGAATTCCTCCATACAAAGATTCTTGTTTTGGCGACTATTTTGGTAAATACGATTGTTCCCATGTGGAATTAAATAGTTATTTGGGTAAAATGTAGTATGTAGTTATATCCCCATCATATTAATTTAAACATTTGCTCCCATGCCTCTTTGTCTTAAGAGTAACTACTTACTTCCTGTTCATGACTTATTCACCCTACACCCACATGATATTCGTAGAAGCCCCCTTTGTCTTAATTCCATGAACTATTCATGCTGAAGCACAGATGACAACCTGTTGCATCTCAGGTGTATTACAAATATGGTTAGTCATAGCACTCTCCTATGTGCCTTGTAATTATAAGTAAGACCAAGAGTTTATGTCACAGAGAGGTTATCGCCCCCTCACAGGAAGTTGAAATGATTTAAATACTTTAGTTTTTTAAAATGTAAAAGACTAAGATTTCAGACTTCAGAGAGTGTACTTCAGATACACTCCAGCAATAAAGCTTTTACTCTAGAATTATATCTATGTCTGGAGTGTCTCTTTGTTTGTTGTTCATTATTTATTAACGGAGCACCCCAACGTAACAGTACATCCATTCCCAAAGCCAAAAAGATACATTTTTTGTGAAAGAAAAATTACTTTCTTAAAAAAACAATTATCCACTTCTAAAATCAACTTTGATGTGAACTGACAATCCCAAAACAAGTGCACAAGACTTTCATCCTGTGTTGTATAGACGGTACTCTGGCTATTCTTAGTTCACCCATACTAAGCAAAAGTTTGTTTATCGCAAATATTCTATGTAAAAAACGGATTTGAAAATAAAGCAGTTTTACATCACAAACAGTAGAACTCGGCATTTAATAAAAACAAATGCCAGTTCTCTTCCGTGAAAACCTTGAACTTTTTATTCCATTTTCCTAATGCTGCAGGTTTCTTAGTAATACGAGAAAGCATCTTAGAATAAATGAATTGAGAAATCGAAATAGCATTCATGACCGTGTTAAGTCAATGGCAGTTGTGATTAATTGATTCAGTGTTTATACAGCCAAAGTATAGCGAAAAAGGGAATCTATCTGAATTCGGCGCATGAACCAATTATAGGCCATTAGACTACCGAACTGATCAAACAAGTCGCTGACATGATACATTCATCTTAAACAGGTGATATACATAACCACCGCATTATCTACAGGAATAAAGAAATTATTCCAGATGAATTGATGAACTATTCCAGATGAATTGATTACCGAAATTCTCAGTTGGACTGTTAAAGTTAATGTAACACCCAAGCATATGCAACTTGATTAACAAACGCATTATTAATATTGTGAATATCTTCTTAAAACAATTGCACTGAACAAAAAGATTTTGCCAAATGGACCTAACACAATGTCGAAAACACTTTCCAGGGACCATGTATATCATTGCAGTATCGTTTAACCCAGGTACACTTTAAATTCTTAATGAAACTTTCCATATGAGTAACTTCAACCTCACTAATAGGACTGATACTTGTTGACCGTTTAATTTTGTCCGGGTTGCCAGACCAAATAAAATAAAAAAATAAAAATTTCAAAAGCTTACTCGGATGACTAAAAAACTAGCGTGAGGGGCAATGTTATGACAATAAGTTTATCGGACAAAAAGGTCATTTTTAAGAAAACCAAACTACGTACGAACGACTGCTCCGCTCTCAACCCCAGTCCCCTTGCATCGGGAATGTGACCGTGTGATCATCGTCGGGCGTGCATCACCAATCCCCTCGAAAGGGAACAGATACTACACATGATCCAAAAGGTGTTAAATCACTGGACGCCCATGTTTGAACAATTTGAAACAAATTGGAATTGGTTAAATTAATTGAAGGCCCGACGCCTGATATAGCAAATTAAATCCCTTATAGTTGAAGTGAGGGACTCCTTTCTATCATCTAGCAAAAAAACAAAAAGCGGTGTCGTCTGCGTATTGTAAAACCTTAACTTTCTGACCACTAATAATTATGCATTTAACATTTATATTATTTGTAAACTTTTAGAGCTAATACTTCGGCAGCCAGAATGAAAAGATAAGGACTCAGTGGACAACCTTACCTCAATCCTCTGCTGAAGCGGAAAGGAACCAATGGAGTGACCGTTGTTACAAACACAGGCGTTGCTATCGTTGTAAAAAGCCCGGATCCATTGTCTTCGACTCTTGCTGAACTTAAAATAAGATAATGTTCTATGTATAAACTTCCACTCGAGCTTATCAAAAGCTTTCTCGAAATCAATTAAGAAAATAAAACCTGTAATGCCCGGATCAGAAGAATACTTAATTAAGTCTAAGACGTACCTTCTGTTTTCACCAATAAACATGTTACTAAGCAAAATGCAGGCTGGGGACCTATTTGAAAGATTTGAAAGAATACGTTTTAATGTAGACGCAATCGCCTTAGAAGCAATTTAATATGATGTTTAGAAGTGAAATAGGCCTATATTTTTTATCATTATTATTATTTATAATTATGATTATGATGATTGTGATTATGATTATTATGATTATGATTATTTTTATGATTATTATTTGTTATTATTATTATTAATATTATTATTATTATTATGATTATAATTATTATTATTATTATTATTATTATTATTATTATTATTATTATTATTATCATCACTATTATTGTGGTTATTATTATGATCATCATTATTATTGTCATCATTATTATTATGATTATTATTCAACTTCCATCGTTACTATGCTTACTCGCAAACCCTGTATTGATTTTTGTGTGCATGTGTACGCACCGAGTGTAGAAATACAGCTGTGCACCACTGAGTGTAGATCAGTGCCCTGCACAAATGTACCATTAAACAAGTTACGGGAGGGTGTAAGGCAATTGCTAAATACACTAACACCCAAATTATCAACAGGGGATTTCCATTATTATCGCCTGGTTTTGGACGTTCACCGGTACTTTGCGTCTCGTCTGTTGTACTTTCATTTAGTTTCTTTGAAAAACAACAAAAGCAACAACAGCAACTAGATAAAGTATGATTCAAGTACTTTTGATATTTCAACGTGAAATACAAAGACGCCTTAATACTCCATTGTCTTAAAGCTAAAAGGACAAGGTTAGTAACTATATCTGTTCCGCGATAGGTCTCTGAGTTCAATGTGTGCATGAAGGTACACAGTGTATCATAGCTTTCGGCCATTTTAACCCGGAAGTATTGAATAGTGTGAGGGTTGGTTATAAAACTGAAGTACAGTAGATAATTACGGCGTTAAACAGCGAGTTCTGAATCGAGTACAGTAATAATGTTCTATGATAGGTATTTAACAACTTAATGGAATACTTTCGAAGTACCTAGGCAACACTATTTCCAATATAATAAACACCATATTACAACTGACGGGAATAAGACTATAATATACTGTACATATAACTGTACATGTGTATTGCTTCTGCCATTGATAGTACTGCATAAGACCTTCCCAATAAAAGTCAGATCAAATGACATATGATACCAATTTTAAGAGCTGCCACATGAAGGTACTAATGTTAAATGACTATAACTATCTGCCCTGTTTAAGTATAAGGACATCAAGCTTCTTGGAGAAGCTACAGGTGAAAATATATTATTAGCACAATATTGCGTTCAGGAGCTACTTTACACAGGGGAATCAATCCCAATTGAAAAGTGGGGTGGGCAGGGGTGTGGGTGGGGTGGGTGGGGTGGGTGGGGGAGGACATAAATAACTTAACATGCATACAAATGAAGGAGTGAGCGTCTTGGCGCAAAGGCTGTATCGGGTAGGGTCCAGGGGCCCGCCTTAGGCTCCTGACGGGGTCCAGTGGCTAAGTCCCTGCGGGGTTCAGGGGGAGGACTCACACCTAAAAATCGTCAAGTTTACTTCTGTTTGGTCCTTGAATTGATATGCCAGTCATAAATATATGTTAACAAAAGTCACATCTGACAAGTGATAAGACATAAATTAAGAAAGACATATCTATTCAGCATCTAGTTGTTACTTAGGTCCTTTATTGTGATAAATAAAATTGAAACTTAAAACAAACGGAAACATTCTAAAACTTTGCACCCAAGAAAAAAATCTCACCTTGTTTTCAGATATCTACAACATGCACACATATGGTAATATAAGTACATGCTTAATTCTTTGCATTTTGTTCAATCATTACTTGTCACTAATAAGTTCCCCTATGGGGATCGATTAAATAGTCCTGTAGAGACTCAACGTTTGCGTTATCTCATATATTTATTATTTATAGTATACGCAATGTATACTTTTGATGTAAAATACCAATCATATCAGTTCAGCGTGGGTGTTCTCGTCATATCAAAGTCCAATCTCAATTTCATATAAGTTTCGTGCGTTGTTTTCATTGTAGGCTACATACGTACAATGTACAGTGTATATTATCATGTATTTCCTTCCTGGTCCGACTCGAAATAACGTAAGAAAGAAAAATCTGGCTAGGTTAATAACTTGATGCAAGAGTACTGGAAAAGGTAAACATTAAAGTAAGGTACGGTAAGTCTTAGAAATGCATAACGGTTATAATTTCAAAAATGTCTCCTTAGTTCATCAGTATTTTGATATACCATTAAGAGGGATAAAATAGAGCAAAATTGCAATAGTGATTAGTATTATCGTTAATTTTGTATATCTATTGCCGTTGTTATATCACTAAGCTAAACAATCAGAACAGAACAGATATCTAGGTCATAGCCATGATACCGAATTCACTAAACCCTGAAGTTATAAACTGACTGATTGAGTAAACTTCGAATCATCATGTATTGTCATTGCAAGTCAACTGTTTAAACATAAAAAGGTAAACATTCTTAAACTTTGCATGCAAGAAAAAAATCACCTTGTTATACAGATGTCTGCAACATGCAAACATATGGTATCAGAAGTACATTTAAGATCATTGTTGGTTACATCACCGGAAATGGCACTTCCCAGGCCTTGTAAGTTGCATCTGAAATTCTTTATTTTGAGATCTCTTGATTGAGAATTTTACAATTACAAAAAAAAAGGTCAATTAGAAAAATTGTATTAGATGAATTGAATGAAGGACTTAAGGTTATAAGCTCTGCCTTATTCACTGTTTACACAGGTAAATGAAGATATAAAAGCACACCAGGGCTTTATTATGAAAGCTGTAGCCTGTCTGAAGTGGAGAAGCCATATGGGGAATTTAGGTGTAAATAAGTTGTTATCATTATTTCTTCTACATCCCAAGAAGGGACTTACTATAGGGGAAGGGGGGGAGATGAACTGAGTGGGTGGGCCATGTAGGGGACTGTGCCTCAGTAATCTTAGTTAAAACATTGGGGTACTGATTTAGGAGCTAACATTGAAACTGATAGGCCAACATAAAAGTGCATATAGACGTAATGAATATATCCATGAGCCATAGTTTAGTAATAAAGTTCTACACTGTTCACGATAAAATCTTAGGAGTTCTCTACGTGTATAGTTATTCTAAAAAAAATGATCAGTTATAATTAACCTTGTGTTTTATTGTTTGGAACGCCATTCCTACAATACGTGCCTAGGAACTTGAGGTTGCACTGCACTAAGCTGACTAATGAAATCAGAAGAAATGATATGAACATTAAGTGAAATAGTGCTTACTGCCTAAGCATTCATATTATCTTAATCAAAATATAATTTACATATAGTGTTATATTACTTATACTGTACGTGACAAACAACATAATATAAAATATAAAAAATAATAAACTAGAATGGAGATTAGCGAATGCTGCAGGCTTTCATTATCTCCTGGCTCAGCATATAGCCTCACCGGTGTATGGGCCCGGTTCCTCAGTTAATTTACGCTATAAATGAAATCTGTCATTCTTATATCTTCAACCCAGTTAAAGTTCTAATTTCATTGGGGGTTGATCAAATGAGAATAAAACATTAATAACCAATTATCTCATAGCACAATGTTTTCAGAGCTCCTTTTATGAGATACACGAGTCATTATGAGCCTGATAATGGGCTAGTGCTTACAGGAGCCAGCCACTAAACCTGGGTGGGGAAATTTGATATTATTTCTTCCACCTTTCAGAAAGAGGAATGTGTCCCCATGCCCCCCCCCTCCCTGCCGTGATTGATGCCCCTACTTGTACAGACAAACGTTTATACCTAAGATTGCACCAGTTGACGCTTACAAAACATAAGATTCTCGGTGTGGACTCCTACATCCCGACAAAGTGTCTACTACAATGACCCAAGTGCAGCCCCCCCCCTTCTCCCCTACTTAAAATCTATCATTCTCCTCTGGCCCATCAACACAATTTTTAACGCCATACCTTAATCAATTGGGGGAGTTGAATTTGCCCCCTCCATACCTCCACTCTGTTAAGCTGCTCATGCCACTGAGTGACTCTTTGTGGTTTTATGATGTTGAAGGCTTGGTTACTTTGCAATAGTGATGGCGTGTGTGTGTTCGCGGGGGGGGGGGGGGGGGCGCCTGTGTTTGTGATGGCTAGAAGCACTAGTTGAGTCAATGTCGTGCTTGGTACAGTAGGTAGATGCCCCGTGTTGGCTAAATGTGCTCTATTGTTTGTGCTTCCCATTTCATGCATATTGATGAGTGGGCGGGGTAAACGTACAATTCATATAATGGCAATATCTTTTCAAACCTATGTCTGATTTAGTTCGTACTTGGTATGGTGATGTAACTATATAGTAAGTATATGCTCTTTGCAACAACTTTGACCTTGTTAATATTCATGATTTGGTGGGGCTTATTGGGAAATAGTCAAAAACAGCTTGAAAACACATATATCTCATCAACCACAAGTTGAATAAATGTCATACTTGGTAAATGCCTCATGATTGAAATTGGTAGAGGTCAAAAGAGGTCAACAGGTAACAAAGTTCCAGCACTATCAAAGTCAGTGTGGTTGTGTTTGCCATCAGCAATGTCCGAACAGTTCCATTATGCCAGTGATCGAGTTGCACCAATATCTCGATTTCTGTGTTTATAGGGCAAAGAAATACCCGTCATACCGTAGGTTACAAAGAACAGCTTTTAAATTCAGTTCATTGAAGGTCTTGCTACTTAATTTGCTTGCTCTCAATTTTTTAATCCAAATAATGATAGTAATAAACACTTATCATCATACTTTTCTTTACAGATTAAATTTCGCGACAAAAATGGCCTGCCCATCGCCTTGGAAAGACATCGAAGATAAATTCTTTGAATGTTCAATTTGTTTGGATCTGTTTAAAGAACCGAAACTTTTACCGTGTCTACATAGATTTTGTAAACCATGTCTAGAACCTATACTAGAAAGACAGGTTGGGACATTTGAATGTCCTCTTTGTAAAGATGTCTATAAAATACCAAACAATAGGATAGATGGATTCAAGACTGACTTCCATATGAAAAGTATGCTGCAGTTTATTCAGCTACAGAAAACATTTGAAGATGAAGAAGTTAGGGTCTGTGTTGGCTGTTCAAAGAAGTTAAAGGTTACAGCATACTGCTTTAAGTGCAAAGATTTTCTTTGTGTCCTGTGTTATCAATTCCACTCGACCAACAAGATGGTTGCTGATCATCGGGGAAATGTATTAGCTCTGAAAGATGTTGAAGGAAAGAGTCTCACATTAGAAAAACTTGCATCATTGAAGGAAGCCCTTAGGTGCCATGTTCATACAGAATTTAAAGCTCAGTTATGTTGTTGTACTTGTGGAAATCTCCCTGTTTGTGTGACATGTACGTATGGAAAACACAAAGGTCATGACCTACAAGACGTTGCGAATGTGTCGAAAGAAGAAAGAGAGAGATTGCAGAAGAGATTGGAAGAACTTGTAAAACTGAAAGAAAATGTAACCAGCTTAACTGATAAGATAAACAAAGTAAATGCAGAACTTACATCAATCGTTGCTGATACAAAAAGGAAATGGAAAATGCAGTACGAAGATCAGACCAGGAAGTTAAAGAATAAGAAAGAGAAAGAAAAGAAAGAATTCAACAGATTCAAAGCAGTTCTTGAAGAAAGGACTCGAAAAGAATTGAAAGAATTAGAAACAGAAATGGAAGAGAAAATTAGAAAAATAAGAGACGAGTACGACAGGATGATTAAAATTAAAATTCGGGAATCAAAAGAGGAAGAAGACACCAAACGAAATGAAATAAACAACAGAGAATTAAAGATTGACGAAACAATGAAAAATCTTGATGCAGTAATGAATGAGAGAAATAAAACAATAGAAGAACAACAACAACGCAAGCTTAGAGAAACACAAAACTTATCAGATCTTTGTAATCAATGGGTCAATAAGTTTGAAAATATGTCTACTATAGCTTCTAGTGTCCTTGAATCACATAACCACTGGACTGACGCACAGTGTATTCCTGATATAAGAGCTGCGAGCGAACCTCTTGTTGAGGATATAATGAAAGATTTTCCAGAAATGGAATCAATATCTGATATAACAAGGGATGATTTACCAATATTGTGTATTGATAGAGTAAATATATCGGATAATGTAGAATCTGTTGTTGATATTGATGTGATCAAAGGTAAATGGTTTTGTTTAAGAGGTATAACAAGTACTGGCTCTGGTAACATCGTCATCTCTGGGAGTTTATCATCTGACCATTCATATATTAGAGTGATAAACAGACAAGGACGTCAGATTCGTCAAAACAAGATAGATAAAGTCAAAGAGAGCTCTCTTCACCCCTATCGTTACTGTGCTGCTTTATCACGTGATAAGATAGCTTCGGTGTGTCAGTCCAATCAGCTTGTTGTTTATGATATTCATGATGGGTCCTTTACCCAAAATAATATCACGTCCCTCTTTGATGACATCAAAACGATGAATATGGTGTATGCGAGTTGTATAACTACTGATCCTACACGTGGACACATCATTGTAGGTACATCTATTGGATCGCTATTTATATTTGATGAAGAATTGAATTTCATTCGAACTCTGAAGCTGCCAGAGGTTATAAAATGCTCAAGAGATATCCTTTATCATGAAGGCGTTCTGCTGATATGCGATGAAAAGAGTAGATGTGCATACGCTGTAACCATGGATACAACTAAAACAGAGGGAGAGTTACTATACAAGCTTTCGATACCAGCTATTGACGGAGAGACTTGGTATCCTTACAGTATATGTGCAGACAGAGCAGGTTTGGTATACATCTTGTGGTATAGTAGAACTGGAACATGTATCATCACACAGTACAGTCAGGATGGTCAGCAGTTGTTGACAACCAAACGGACAGAAGATACAGCATGGTGTATGACAACATTGATGACAGAGGAGGGAGAGAAGCTACTTGTAGCTACATTACAGTCGGGAAAGATGCTTAGTTATGGTCTGGTGAGTATATCTCAGTGTTCCATACTTTAATATGATTACTACTAGTAACATAAATGTTGTTGTCGGGATACTCTGATGTAACGACAATTAAATGGTACATTCAGCTCTGATAATACCACCAAGGATATCATCTTCCTATATTGACTTTATGTATGCCCAAGTAGCATATAATATTTATAACTTTAAAGATAGTTTTTGCTTGAAATTAGCTCAAGTTATAGTATATAAATTAGTAGAAGTTATGTCTTAAACCCAATATACATGAAACTAAAGTGCAAAACTTGTTCACTATTTCCTTTTACGGAATTGAAGAAGAAAAATTAAGAATTCTAACGAGATAATGGTACTGTTGTTGACAAGACATCGCAATGCCAACTTAAGTTGATTAAAAAAAAGAACATAAACAACAAAGGTTAGAAAAGGGAACATAACAGGCAAGAATGGAAAGAAGAAAAGAAAAGAAAAGAAGGGATTTGTTTGCTGAAAAAACATTACACAAAGAATCAACATCTAACATGTCTTATTTGTTCATTCAAAAATGTGCTTCATGAGAATAGAGAACTGGATCAACGTTTGTAACTTTATAAATGTTCTTTCCAACAGACACCAGAATAAAGTCATCCTGGAAAACACACATGAAAGAAAGAAATATCCAGAGTACACACCAGACTGAATCGAAATATCAAAGGCTGGCTGCAGCTGATGAGGAGAGAATTATCCAAATTTGCTAAAACAAACTAGAAACTTTAAGATGAAACGGATCATGATGATTAAGATCGGTCTTCTTAGTTTATATAGTGTCATTAGAATGAATTGAAAGGTGAAAAGAATTAGACCGTCAACCCATTTAGCTTAACGGTTACTTTTTTACAACATTTAGTCGCAAAACAATGAGGTACATTTGACGTAGACATACGTTTTACCAAAGTTGGCTGCGAAGGAATATTCATCAAAGGCGGACCGAACTTTCATATTTTCGGTGTGGTATTAATGACTTTTATGGAACTTAGATCTCGAAAATCAAGTACATTGAAACATATTTCCGTAGAACTGCTGACGTTCATGCGAATAAATATGGAGCTGGGAATGTGTCTTTACGATTGTAGAACATGCGGGATAATTCAAATGGGTTGTAACCTTGTTTCACATCTTGTGTTTATCTGATTGACAGGTTTAAATAATTTGTTTCTACAATTCGGAAGATCATTTCAGATAGGAAAATTGTTCAGTTTTCCAGCTTGAAGAACCCAGCTTACTTTAACCGTGGCCTGGTTTCATCGCTTCTTATGATATTTGCTCGACCATAGTCTCTACTGTATAAGATCTGAAAGATTCGATTTAAGTATAATCCAAAAAGTGGAGAGGAGTTGCAAGTGATATGAAGGATAACTAGCTCGCTCCGTATTATTAGAAAATAGCAACAAACGTAATGTTGCTCTGAATTTATTAAAGATAATAATTTCGAATGAAGAACAGTCATTTACTGCCCCCAGTGCTAAATCTAGCCTGTGGGATGGCAAAAACTAGCCGAATTTGTCATGCTTTGTATTTTAAGATACAATGTAATCATATATAAAGGACTTTTTCATTACTCTGTTTTCCTATGAATGCATCCATTGGATTTACAACGTCCTTGCCTGTATATAGTTTGCATCGAATATACCTTCAGCTTGATACGCATAAGTAAGAAATTTGTATTCATTATGTTAAAAGTATTTGATTATCCAGTTTTAAAGTAATAAAGTCAGTTCCATACTCTATTTATCTTTCTCATTTTGAAAACCTAGTTGGGATATCTTGTTTTGCTTGTATTGTAATTCTACCGTATGTACCGCTTGAACGCACTGGTACTGATAGTATGGACAGTATGAATATTCTGTTTCTACCAGATAAAGCTGAGGAACTATTCATATACATGAGAACCAACCAAAGTTAAATTTATGATTATCGATTCCAGTCAATGTGATAGACGGTCATATGGAAAGCCATTTTAACTTTTAATCAGGGATTTGGGATATCTGAAATTGTTTCTTATTTTAGACATCTCAATTTTATTTCAGATTTCTAAAATTAAATTTGGGATATCTAAAAAAAAATTTCAGGCATCTGAAATTAAATGCAAGATATGTAAAATTCTACTTCAGATATCTGAAATTGAATTCGAGATATCTGAATATAAATTTTAGATGCCTGAAATATAATTTCAGATATATGAAATATAATTTTAGATATCTCGTTGTCGTCCGGTATATCGAGATATCCGAAATTTAGTTAAATTGCTCACACTGTAATTCTTAAACTATTTATCGTCAACAATGCCATAGTCATCGCTATATATATATATATATATATATATATATATATATATATATATATATATATATATATATAAATTAATATAAATATACATATATAAATATATAAAATATATATATATACATTATATATATATAGCCTATCTATATATAATGTAGTTTATACCTGATTACGTGACTCCTGTGACCTAAAATGTTTTCGGATAATGTATCTTATTGATTGAACGACCAAACAAATATTCAAGTTAAACATAATCTGCCATTTAACACACGAAGTGTATATTCTGTTAAATGTCTACTTTCATTAACACACAGACCTTGAGGTAAAAAAAAAACCAGCAGTATTCACATGACACCAGCAGCGGATACACTTCAACCACTCTATATGGCACTACATCATATTTAATTATAACTGATGGCAGGTTCTTTAATATACCACTGATCTGATCCTCTCGCCCAGATCAGATTTAAATTAGCAATAGCTACGTTTAGTGATATTTGAATACTTGAGTCATGTATGAAGAAGTTTTGTTTGCACATAGCGAAAAAGTTGATAACGTCCAGGACGTTGGAAAAGTTCTTTCGTGTACCATATATGCATGCACGGCTAACTACAATCTGATCATGTCGTCGAGTATTTTATTATGTTTGTCTTTAATAGCAATGTGGGTGATGTCCGCGAGCGGTCACCAAACGGCAAATATATTGATGGTCTTTGAACAACCTGGTACAAGTCATTTCAAAAGCGCTGCGGCTGTTGCCAGAGTTCTAAGTTCACGTGGGTACAATATCACCTTCCTTCTGCCAGAGCCGTACCATACCTACCCAGCTGCATCGCAATATCGAGACATATTCTCTTTTCTTCACATTCGCAAAGGTTGTAGCCGAAAATCTTTGATCGTCGACGCCGAGCAACTGGCGCAGGACGTCACCATTGAGTCTGACTCGACTAGTTTGCTCTTTCAACTAATCAAGGCCGTCGCAGATGCTTTTCTTAAGTCATCCGAAGATCTTCTATGTGATGTAGAATTAAATGACGAAATCATGTCATCTAGGTTCGATCTGATCATGACTGACGCGAATTTTCTCTGGCAACAGGTTTTGGTACAAAAATGCCGGACATACCTCATGGTCTAATTTCAACGACAGCAACTTCATCTTTGACAAATTCTTGGATTAGAGCGCCAAATTTACCTTCAGTTTTACCTGGCTTTATGATCAGAACCCATCATCGCAAGCCATTGTCTTTCTTTTGGAGGACTTACAACACAGTTTTTATTTATGGAGCCGTGATATTCTTCTCGGCAGTGTTGGATCCGTTGATGGGAGTTGTGACTTCTTCTTACAGTTCATCCGTGTCTCATTATCCTACGATAACATTTGGTCTCTCCGATATCTGGTTAACCAATGCCGACTTCACCACCGACACTCCTCGGCCCTTCTTGCCAAATATGGTTTTAGTTGGCGGTCTTAACATCGAAGAACCAGAGCCACTCAGTGAGGTACATATATATATACAAAATGAAATACGATAACACTGACGAGGGTATAGGTTAATGGGGAAGGAAGTGCACTGTTATTCACTTCTGATTTAAATGTTCTCAAATGAAAATCACATTTCTGCAATCTGTTTTCTAATAATCCCACTTCGTGAGGTTAATCCAAGCAAGTCTTATTATTATTTTATATTGGTGTGTTTGTTTGTTTTTCTCTTTGAAAGATTTCAGATTATCTTAAGATTATCGCCTTAAATGACATGTAATTACCCATCCTTGACCTCTGTGGCTCTTCAAAACAGAAAGCCGGCCACTTTAACGCTTAATTGACTGGTTCAGTACCTGCAGGGTTTATCAGGGTGCCCTTTCACTCTACTGTGAATTGGGGACGAATGACCTAATTTCATCTCAACACCTGGTCAAAAACAAGGACAACCAACCGGGTCAAAACGGCAATATCATTGAGAATGAGAAGGCTGTGTAATTTGCATGTGAGTTTTCAGTAACTCTATATACTGTTGAGTATTGTTTGAGGTATAGAGCCTTCCCCAATCCTATAGAAACACATGTCTGTTACTGACTGACAAAGGGAACATTGGGTAATGAAATGAAAACAAATGGCTCATGATTATATAGAGGAAATGTATCGCTGGCAAAGAGCAAAAATTAGTTGCCGCATTTCTCGGCCTCACCAAAAGAAGAAGAACAGAAAAGATTGTTCGAACTTTCAGAGTTCCCGATTAGCTCAGAAAATTAATTCTTATGAAAGTATGTTGTCGTGGTTACAGACAGATTCATACGTATTGATTATAGTTGTCCTGCAGCTGAAGATATAGTTATGACGTAATAATCACCACCACTATTGTTTCACTTAGGAATACCAAATGATCTTCGACAAGGCTGGCGCTGAAGGTGTCCTGGTCGTATCTATGGGTACAGTAGTTGACGGAGTATCACAAGAACAAGCTGACGTCATGTCGGCAAGCTTTGCCAGACTTCCTCAACTCGTCATTTGGAAGGAACCCAACCCACCTCCTCGGGTCATTGGCAACAACACTTACCTTAAAAAATGGATTCCTCAGAAAGATCTAGTCGGTAAGATGTCTGATTGTTCACACTTTACATTACTATCGGGGTTGTAGGTGCTGCGAATCGGGACTCGATACTCACCCAACAGACTCCTCCATCCGTCCGTCCATCCCCATCATTTCTTTTCAGCAGCACCTGACGATCCAATCAAAGTATCTGAATATAATGTATTCATACTAAACCAAGTTGAAATGTACCATGGAATCCCCTCTGATGTAGAAAGGTGACTCTATCACCCTTACCAAGATCCCTTCTGATGTAGAAAGGTGACTCTAGCACCCTTACCAAAGCCTCTCCAATTAGTTCACTTCACCCTGTCTGCATTTTCTTTCTTGCAATTCGGTCAACACGTTTACCCAACCCATACAGTATTATTGATAATATGATTGTAATTGACGGAATAAAGGAATGTCCCCTAGCCCCTTGTTGATGTCACCATTTGTATCATTTGCGTGTAGGAAACTGGAAAACGTTTACAAATGCGAGCTGTTTACTTTATTTGTTAAAGATTGACTATAGTCTAGTCAATAGCCAACGTTTTTATGAAATAACATCGAGTTATCAAGGCACGACACCACCATCGAATTGATAGCAGTCAAGTCAAAGTGCATCCATGTTCTCTTTCTTGCAAAAAGAGTCCGGAAAGCGTTTGCCTAGATATTGCCTTAGTTATTGTGAACGAAGTGTAGGAAATGTTTGGCTCGGAAGGTTTCAATGTCGTGCAATTACAGCCGTCGTAAAACCCTCGATATCTAATAAAACACACACACATACATGTTTGTATTACATTCAGACCGAGGACCCCATTGTATTTTCCATTGTTCAAATCCACGTACCCTAACCTTAACAATACCCCATACAATAGAATTCTTCCGGGGACGTGATGATTCTTTAGAAATCACAACCGAGGACCTGGAATTTTTTTGTTCAAGTCCTCGGTCAGATAGAAAAACAAACACAAGTAAACTCGAAAAACATTTTGTCTACTGTTGAAACCTTACAGAATGTATGATAAATGAAAAACAGACTTTTCATCTAACACAAAATATTTCTTTCTTTTTGCTTGTGCTTTGGGGGGGAGGGGTGGGGGCTGAAGGTTCTTCAGAGCAGGGCGACTAGTCTTCAAGAGGAGGAGAAGGCTTGACTGGGATAGTATTTAGACCCCAATATTTCTTTATTCTGTTACGGATATCAGTAATTGTAAATGTTTTTTTGGTTTTAGGTGGCACCGACAGTTTGTACATTGAGCGAAGGTTTTATAGTTTCACATGTTTGAGGGGAGGATCCGGGGGTACGGGGACGGAAGGTGGCTGAATGTGGGGGACGGGAGCGGAACGAAAGGGCTTTGCCCGTCCCCCCCCCCCCCCTGGATATCACATGGCTACATATTTAATAATCTGATGTCTTTAAAAGACTTAATCTTCACATTCGCAGTAAATGAACATTAAGTTTGACTGATTTTTCCCCTTATGATGGTCGCCACAGCTCATCCAAAAACCCGCGCTCTCGTCTATCACTGTGGTAACAACGGTGCATTTGAAGCTTTACATCACGGTGTACCGATAATCGGTATCCCGATATTCGCTGATCAGACTGACGTAGCTTACCGTATGATGTCTACTGGGATGGGATTGGTGATACAGTTATCCACAGTGACCAATGAGACGCTCTATCAAGTCACGGCAGAAGTTTTAAATAATCCGAAGTAAGTATAGACCAACATAGTACGCAATTTTATAATATATTTGGTTTAAAGGATTGGTTCAGCTGTTTGACATGTCTATTTTGTATGTAAGAGCACAACAGGACAAAAAGAACAGTGAAGAAACTACCATGATAGCATGCTCTGTTAAGGAGATATGACACTTTGAAGATATCAAAATTTCTTTGAAAATTACTGATGTAGAAAGAGTCCTCACTTCCTTAACATGTGTGAATATATTTCTTTAAAAATTATTAACATTTTTTAACATATTTGAAAATAATATAATCAACCATTATCCAGATGTTTAATCTCTAATACTTCCTTTGACAAACATGAGATCTCCTGACATATCTTTTGGTTGAAAGTCATGAAATCTCGCAAAATATTTAGAAGGAAAAAAAAACAAAGACTTTTCAGGAATGTAAGGATGTGACATCACAGCTAGTCAGAATTTAGCAGTTTCTACACAATCTGATAAAACTTTACACTTGAATTTCTCTTTAACCGAAAAAAGATATTTGAACAGTTTTTTTTCACCATTGTGTTTCTTTTATTGTCCTCTTTCATATAACATAAACATGTATGTATGTTTGGAGCAGTTGCAGAGCGTCCACACAGTCAGAGGGGCGTATGCCCCCCCCCCCCCCCGACGGACTCAAATGGACTGCTGGCGCCCTTTTCAGCTTTTTACCACATTTTACTTATTCGCGATTATTGACTTTTTTTATTGCGCTCTCAAATACCTATTGACATTTGTCACATTTTGTTGGCGATGACACCTATTTATTCTTCGTTTATCTGCAAATTAGCAAGGCCCGGAAAGAGTCATTTCCGGCTATCTAGGGAGTATCTTTACTCAAACAATTTCTGTACGGTCCGCGCCAACCTGTGGTGGCGCTCCGCTTAGATAGTGTCGAAAGCGCCCCTATATAGACCATTCTCGCCCCCCCCCCCCCCCTCTGACCAATACTCCTAGCTCCGCCACTGTTATGGAGATATGTTTGACAATGCTGAATAAAATATCTAAGCAACTAACATAACCTATAGCGATGACAGTGGTTTCAGCATCAACAATTTTACATTCTACCTTAAAATATGAAAAAACAAAAACAAAGAGACGATAAGTGTGTGTGTGTTTTTTTTAAGATCCTATAGTGCAACTATGATAAGGTGACCAGACGTCCCCGATTTTCGGAGACAGTCCCCGATTACAGTGTGCTGTCCCCGATGAACAAGTGTCCCCGAAAATGTCCCAGATTCGTCAAAATGTTCAGGAATTTAGAAAATATCCCACATTATTAGAAAAATAATTGTAAAAACAAAATTTAGTCAAGTGTGCAGTCGCAGAACGGAACTAACCAGTATTTCAGGTGGGCCAGTATAAAGTGGAATATGCTAGATCGATCTAGCCTAGCACTCTTTCGTAAAGTAAGTAAATTTCATCTAAGAAAAAGCTACATTTTAGAAAATAAAATTAATTAAAATAGTGCTTCTAATTATCACCATTTTACATCTAAGCACCTTAGGCACTTGAAAATTTTCCAAAGGGGGAGACCCCTCCCCCATATCAGTCACGCAATAAATGTCCCTGATTCCAGTCAGGCAAATATGGTCACCTTAAACTATGACATCACAGATTTCAAATATGACCGTCTCATGCAGGCACTACTTATATATAAACTAGACTATTTCCCAAATAGAGCAACGTTATTCTCAGCTGTTTGAGAAATTTGTACATTTTCTATCAACTGTGCTAAAGTTGCTAATATATTTGGGTAAATTTATATCTTCTTTAGCATATTGTCTAGATGTTTTACTGTTCTCTGTCAAATCTCACGGAATAAAACTGGTCATGGCACTTTAATTGTTCAATATGAAAATTCACATTTTCCATATCAGTAGGGGAAGAGTGAAATAAATACCCACTATTCCAAACCCCTGATACCCCCGCTCTCTCTATATGTCTCATAATTAAGCAACGTCACTTAATTGGCATATTACGTTAATTAAACAGTGAGTGTCTACAAATTGTTGTCTCTCTCTCTCGTATAACAAGATATCGTGAGCGTGCGCAGTATCTCTCAGCCGTTTACCGAGATAATACCGTTACTGCTCCGGAGAGAGGTGCCTTCTGGGTAGAATACATCTTACGACATCGCGGTAACCGTCTCATGAGAGCTAAAGTCACCGAGATGGGAATAATCCAGGAATATTTGCTGGATGTTTGGCTGTTTTGTGTTGTGCTCATTTACATAATAATGAAGTGTCTTCAATGGCTATTTGGTGCCTGCTTTCGTAAAACTATCACCAGCAAGACATTGTAGACCTACAAATAATGGTAGCATTGCGGCAACCTCTACAACTACAAAAGGGAGAAAAAAAATAGCTTCCTTTTCTTAGCGACGAACTCCCAATTTTAGATCAGCTGAAAGCTTTCAGCTTATCTACAGCGATGGTGCGATTCTGCCGAAATTCTGTCACTTGTTGCCACCGTGTTTGAATAACTACCATTTCGTCATTTTTCATCCAATGAGGCTGACTTTTCGTCAGTGGTTTTAATGTGAGGAAAGTTTACATAAATGGGGTCATAGCCATGATATAGGTGATTTTCTGGAAACGTAGAAAATTCTACTCTTCTTAGAGTATTTATTAAAAATCTGCTGAAATGTTGCGGATATAACGTTTGAATTATGGTGAGCCAAAGTTGTTCAGAAAAAAATATTTTGTCGTAATGTGAGGGTCCAAAACAGGGCCTTCTGTAGAGCTTTCAGTTATGATGAAATGTAGGCCACAGATCATAATGCAATGATCCTGATATATGTTTTTCAACTTTGTAGTATTCATAACCAGAATGCGTTTTGATGTGAGTATCAAAATGTCTTCCATCTTAATTTTCCAGTCATTTTGGGAAATAATTCCACCCGTCGGAGAATTGATCAAGTCAAATAATAACTTGCTATACGGACTTCCCATCTAGTTAGATGTCATTCTCTGTAAAAGGATTACTTAATTGGCAGATTTGCAATTTGAACTTTTCCACAGTGTGTGTGTGCGGAATACGACATGTGAGAATGACGTACAAAATTGTTGGAGCCGATTCCGATTTCTGCTCTTTGTAAACAAGTTGCTGGTCGTTATGTTACTGTATGTGTGGAATTTTCGTGAGCAATTTTCGGTCAGCACACTTCAAACATGATATCCACAACAGTTTAGCAGATAGCAGAGGAATACTTTTCTTACGTTTTCGTTCTATCATTGCATGAAATTCAATGAAAACTACAAACTGCATATACTGTTGGTTCTTTGTTTTTGCAATGGGGCATAGCTTATCCCTATAGTAATATACGAGATCTTTGAGATTTTTATATCATCCAAATAATCCAAAGCATGAGTTGCGGGACCCAGTTTTATGAAGAGCCTCAAAGTACATCACATAAAATGTAAGTGCTCTTTTTGGAAACAAAGAAACAAAAGAGAAGTTGAGTATGCTTGATTAGCTAAGACCTACTTATCGCTTATTAATACAGATTTGACAAGTGGGAAGCTTTGTGCATATACTATATTGTTTCCGAACCTTGGTCTGACACACTTGCCTTAAGATTCAATATAAAGTCAAGTTTCATTAATATAACTAAAAAAGAGTCCTTTTCGAGATAATGATGCCAGTATAATTCCTGCACTTTTGGGTAGGATTACATTAGTCAAGAACAAGTGGCAGTGATCACACGCATGTTTACCAGATATATGACACGCACAATGATTGTTCCTGTTTGCTGGTTATATTATCTAATTATAGAGTACTGTCTATACTACAGAGCCCGGGAAGTTACATGCAAGAAATTTTTGTCGAGATCATGCATTTTCGTGCATACGCACGTACGTACTATGTAACGTTATGTTTAACGTTAGGTTTCGGTTAGGTGATATATTGTAACGAATCGCGTGGACTATATCATGTTAATCATTAAAGTGTTACTAAATCCCCATTGTACAAATTGGCTGATCCGCCTTGTTCTCCTTCAGGAAAAGTGCCAAATAGCATGCAGGAGAACATTTTTTTTTTTTATGGCTGTGATTTTTATTCAGGGTGGTTGCACCTCACAATTCTTTTATCAACTTAAGATTATTTGTAACATATCGTCATTGTTGTTTAACCATGAAGTTTAACCTATATTAAAACTCATACCTTTTTTTTTCATCCTATGTATAAATATATACTGTTATGTATTTAAACTGGATTTTTAATAAACTTGATATGCACGAAAACGTATATGACTATATGTGTATCATGCCAGCAGCGATGCCCGCTTAATCGAAGGGTATTTTGCCATTGTGTCATCGTGTGGTACATGCTGACCGTGATACTGAAAATGCACGTATCCGTAATTTCCAAGAATTTCGTAGGCCTAACGGCCCACCGGACAAAAAAAAAACATACATGGAAGGAATGAGTACTGCCAATCAGCAGCGTATAGAAGCTTACTGGACTTTCTTGAGAAGAAGGAATGTACTCAATTTTGGATGTTTACCTAATGCAAGACTTAATTTTCAGAGGAGAGTTTACAGGGGATTTGCTAGATGAAACCCTAGACTCCTCTCCTAGAACTTCATCCTGCACACAGTGCCATAAGTCTACATATTATAACGACAATGTCTTCATTATCATATACGTAAATAAAAATAAGCAGCACAAAAAAAGAGTTTTCTTTCGCAGGGAGAACTTGATGAGATTGTCAAAATGTCGAACACATACATACACCCGATACGCCTTACCTTAAACATTCATGTACCAAAGCACACACCCCATACGCGCTACCACAAACATTCATGTACCAAGTGGACATACTGTGTCGCTGTACCGCGCGTCACACCTGTGGGTTGTTACTGTCAATCTACATGTAGTCAATCCAATTGACATTGATGTGTGCTTTCATCAACCAGAATTTCGATCCAGCATAATTGAGATGAAGACATAGGCGGGATTATAAGGGCAATGGGTGAACTTGCCGAGAGTGGTTATCCTGTGTAAATTGTCAGATTGAAAGCACCAGGGGTTCACTCTGTACAATCATAACACTTGGGTAATACGCCCTCAGTCACAGTTATACAAAGCCAATTTATACGCTTTAACACAACAGTAGAATCACTGTGGTCGAGTGGTACGGACTTCGGTCTGTGACACAAGATCCGGGGGTTCGATTTCTACCTTCGCCTGATGAGTACCAATACAAGGACGAAACCGGTCGTGAAGTGGAATTTTTCTAGTGTGTTGTTCTTTATTTATTGATATATATACAAGTTTCGTCACAAATCAAAATTTAAACCAAGACTTAAAGGGAGTGAAGACTCGCGCACAAAGAAACGTCTGATGCCGGTAATCTGACTTAGTTTCGAATGAGGTGTAATAGAAGTGTTAGACACCACCATGGATCCCAGAAAAATACACACACAGCTTGCTACCATCAGTAGTTAGACAGTAGTGTACGGTCAGTACATGCAGCTACGGTCAATGCCCACAACACAGTGTACATAGCAGCGATGGACATCTCAGGTCCAGATAAAAGATAACAAGGTATCATGTTTCATTACTGTCTGCATTTTGTAGCGACAAGAAAAGAACTTCACTTGCAAGCAACGGAAAGTTTTTTTTTTTCTGAGGGCGGCACGCGGTTTGCGAGTCTTCAATGCCTTTAACGAAACTTGTAAAACGGATGGCGTTGTTTCAAAATCTTTCTTGACTGTTAACTTGTCGCTGCTCGTGTCTGTCATGAATGTAAAAAATAAAAGGAAGCCAACAGTTTGAAGTGTTGCTATAGATCTTTATATGACATAATTTTATGCAGACGAAAAAAAATCTCCACGTGTTATAAAACGGTTCTGGATGGGAGCAAATAAATTGGGCCTATGTATGGACTATATGTGATATTGCTTCCTAACGTTCTGTTCCGTAACTCATGGGAGGAGGGTAATTGGGGGTGGGGAGGGGTTGGAAGGAGGTATCGCAATGCCCAGTAACTTTCATGCTATGTGATCAAAAAAATAATTGATTGGTTCAATGATAATTATCAGTATCTCATTTTTCTTCGAGATAGATGAACCTGTCCCTGTTTTTTTTATTTATTTTTTTTTTTGTCTTCTTCTTCTTCTTCTTCTTCTTCTTCTGTATATACCTCGCCCCATAACTTTTCCAATAAAAATGTAGCTGAAACGAAAACAAATAATCTCATAATGCGTGCATGTACACAAGATAGGCTATGGAAAATGAAAACATCTTTAAGATTAAAATAAATCAAGAATAAATAATAAAACTAGAAACGATAAATAATAAATCTAGAAACAATAACAAGAATGGGGCCGGAGAAAAAAAGAAAGTAAACGAAATAGTCTTATATAAATAATTGCCTGCCTTAAGGTTGAACAACTCAATTTAATACAAAATGGGGTACGTTAACTACTTAAGCAGCTTACTGAGGATTTAACTTCCAACGGTGAAATAACAAGCACACCTTCATGGAACTTTAATCAAGCAAATAATCTTTATTTGTCTTTTCTTTATTTATTTTTTTATTATTTATTAAAATTTTCCTTCGGGTAAGCGCACACATTTATTTATACTTGCATATTAAAATTAACTATTTATAACAAACCCTGACCGACTATCGCGATTCGTGACAAAAGTGACAGATTTGATGAAAGTTTACATAATACAAAATTAAATTGACGATTTTATCGATACAACCTATTACCATGGATGTAAAAATACTTGTAGCTATCGCAGAATCGCCGTAGGTTACATAAGACTTTTAATAATCCTCTATACGAATGAGGGATATAATCTAATAGTATGTATGACCATTATATGGATCCACAAATTATTAATGACATTAATCACAGTATATAACCTACCACCCCGCTACCCCCCCCATCCCCCCTAACCTCATTCCCACACCCCTCAACGTATATAGTTTCTACATTGATCTTCGTCAAATAAAATTAGCCAGATATTTGGAAAGTTCCTTTAAGCTTAAGGCAAGACTCTGAAGCTTTCTAAATAAAAATCATCCAGAATAGAAACACGCATGAAAACTACAATATGAAATGTCTCCTGAAAGGTAACGAGGGCGGTATGAAAGAAGTTAACATGCATACACTCCGGATGTGTGGCCTGATTAATTCCATTTGGCTTCGGCTTTGAGTTCAACGATTCCGTATATGCTGCAGTGATGGACGAATCTAGACGTAATAGTAATTATTGACTTTGCGACCAGCATTCTATAGTGATTGTCGATTTTGCAATCCTCGGGCCCCCTCACAATTGTGCAAGGTCGGTATGAGTGACGTCATAGTTTTTCCTTTCGGGAAACCTAAAATGGTAAAATGGAAACTGGGAAGTAGCAAGTGAAGTATCACGAGCTGGGTGCTTCTGTCAGCATCTGATTAAAATTCAAACTGTGTTACGTTGCAATTGTAGCCCGTTTTTCTCTTGCCTTAGGCTATACAATTATATCACCAATGTAACCAAAAGAATAGGCTTTCTAAGAGTGCTAATTATATTTTGTTACTCTTTGGAAAAGTTGGTCCTCTCCTCTCCTCTCCTCTCCTCTCCTCTCCTCTCCTCTCCTCTCCTCTCCTCTCCTCTCCTCTCCTCTCCTCTCCTCTCCTCTCCTCTCCTCTCCTCTCCTCTCCTCTCCTCTCCTCTCCTCTCCTCTCCTCTCCTCTCCTCTCCTCTCCTCTCCTCTCCTCTCCTCTCCTCTCCTCTCCTCTCCTCTCCTCTCCTCTCCTCTCCTCTCCTCTCCTCTCCTCTCCTCTCCTCTCCTCTCCTCTCCTCTCCTCTCCTCTCCTCTCCTCTCCTCTCCTCTCCTCTCCTCTCCTCTCCTCTCCTCTCCTCTCCTCTCCTCTCCTCTCCTCTCCTCTCCTCTCCTCTCCTCTCCTCTCCTCTCCTCTCCTCTCCTCTCCTCTCCTCTCCTCTCCTCTCCTCTCCTCTCCTCTCCTCTCCTCTCCTCTCCTCTCCTCTCCTCTCCTCTCCTCTCCTCTCCTCTTGTCCCTTTACATCCCTCCCATCTCCCCTCCATGGACTGTTATCTTTCACACCGTCATTTCGTCACCTCACTTCCATGTTTCAGAGTAGTGAGTTAGTCGGGTACTTCAAGTAGCAAGACACTTGAGAAATAGACCCTCGTGTATATAAGGCCTACTTATCGCTACCATGGAGGTAACATCCACTGTTTTTTTATTTACCATGATCAAATAAAATCTAAATAGACTGTTAAGCGTTTCAAATCGTTTACCTTCACTATAAAGAAGGCCCTTTCAATGCATACAAGCTATAATTGAGCTTGCCTCATTGAATAACAATAAAACAACAGCCCGTCGTTTGTGTGCCGTTAGCAATCGCCAACAAAGAAACTATGTGTACACACACAAAACTAAGACCCTTTCTAAGCATTCTTATCCCGTTGACCAATGTTACTATGAAGGCTTTAAAGGTCTTCTGTATGTGTCCCCCAAAATAAGCTAGAATGGTCACCTATAACTCAAGTGTTTGTAGCCCATTTTCCACCTTAATCAAAGTTATATCGAAGATGAAAACTTACTTCTATTTTATGGTAATGATGCAATCGTTAAGTGTTTCAAACTAATTTGAGTGGAATACAAACTTTATAAAAATCGCTTCTGTAAAGATGAAATCTTCGTTGTTTTAGCACATTTTAAAGATATCATGTCTAGCAGAGTTTATCTTTAAGATAGCTGTTGGCTTGCCTCCGAATACCAACATTGTAGTTTACTATGTAAATATTTTAAACTTTTTTCTTATCTGGCTTCTTGTAAATTGGAGGTAACTTCTGCAACGCAGCCTACCGTTAATACAGGAAAACAACAGCCTGTGGTCCTGTGGTCTGCCTTCAAGACACGAACATTACTCAATGCTATTAGGATCCACGGCAGGGATTTTATATATGGAACTATTTCTACTACATGTTCACCATGGAAGCACGTTGAATCTTGTTTTGGGATCTTCTGCAAACTAGACGATAACAAACAAACAAAAAAACGAAAAATGGTGTAGGCCTACAGCCTATTCTCCACTCGAAGATTTGGAAATCTTTAGGGCTGGAAATTGTCGTATGTTTAAAGAGGAGCCTCACGGCATTGAGATATATTGGAATATTCGGATAAACGGTTAACTGAAACTTCATGTTGGATCTTCCACTACGTTGTGATTATCAAAGAATACGGTTTAAGTACGTTCAAGTTCTCAAAATTGGCAGTTATGTAACATTTGATATAACTGCTAAACCTTAAAGGAATACAAAATGGATGATAGAACAATAGGGATTTTTCAGTTGCATTAAACTGGTTGCGCGTGGGCGTTTTTAATTGAAGTTGCAATGTCGTCTGTCGAATCATGAATTATAACATATGGAAACTAAGGATATCAGGGATTATCTATGGATTTTCCAGGGATAAGTGTAAATTCGCTTCATCGTGAATTAGACATGGCCTATGGATGATGAGTAATACCCAGAGGTAAGTGTTCATTGCACAATTATTCTCATAACAAAAGTCTCAATAAATCTAAACTTTAAAACAGCCTATATCACAACATTAGTTTAACTGTGTATGCAGAAGATGTAATAAAAAACGCGCGCGAAAGTGTGACACTGAGGTTGGGCGCGCACACAGACCGTTCCCATGGTATGGCAGCGCGCGACGACACACCAAATGAGCTTATATATATATATATATATATATATACATATATATATAATATATATATATATATATATATATATATATATATACATATATATATATATATATATATATATATATATACATATATATATATAGAAAATAACCGTTTAGGCCTAGATAATGAGAAGGTTCATCGCATGAGTTATAGTAAAATTCTCATATATGTAAAATTAGTAATTCAAGTTTACAAATTCCGAGAGCCTATGTGGGTGGGTCCCTTAACATGGATTTTTTATATTGCGCAAACTTCTCGGCAACCGTTAGAAAAAGCTTTCCTGAACTACATCCACTCGAAGACCTGGAAAGTGACTTATTTTTAGGGTTTTTCGTGTAATAATGCCACCCGTTTCAGTGGCTACATGTAATTACGGTCCGTATGCAGACAAGTGATCAACTGGCTCAAGGACTTGCGTAGTGTACCAACTGATAACAATGGAGAAAAAACACAATCTTTTCACTAGAAACTATTGAAGCGAAAGGGAAAGTTGAATGAGGGGACCTAAAGGAACATATTCAACCAACACACGCAATACATAACAGTTGAGTTAGGCTATATATATACCAGCGTCCATAGCCTAGTGGTTAGGGTGTCCGCATATAAAGCGGGAGGCCCGGGCTCGATTCCCGGTGGAGGCTGGAAGCTTTTTCACATACAGTACCTTCCACGTTGCCACGTCAATTATTTGAAACAATGTCAAATTGATATAAGGGTTTAATTAGTGAAAGCCTCGGTGAATTTGTTTTACGGTATTTGCACTTTTAAGCTATACATGTATAGCGCCACGATTTGTTATGGTGGCGCGCTGTAGATAAATTTAAATCAGTACCGTACTCGGTATGTGTAAATCCTTATACATGCGCTGGCAACCAAAGCAACATCCCATCACCATGAAAAAACAGCACGTGTATGGAGTAATCTTGATATTTCGGAGATGTTGAGTATCATCGCTCTAACACGACTTTTTTATTTCCTTCGCATACTTACCCATCCATAAAATTTTG
Organism: Apostichopus japonicus; assembly: GCF_037975245.1. Classification (NCBI taxonomy): domain Eukaryota; kingdom Metazoa; phylum Echinodermata; class Holothuroidea; order Aspidochirotida; family Stichopodidae; genus Apostichopus; species Apostichopus japonicus. Next base: position 7,768,167 of record NC_092561.1, read on the forward strand.
GTTTGCTTTTTTCCGTGAATGAATTTAATCGCTAACATAATTTGTACTTTGTTAATGGTAATACTTTAATCTCATGCTGTTAACTTAGGTACAGTAGGACAGTGTCACAGCAGGGAAGGCTTCGTAATTGTTTTGTACATAAATATTCCCTACTATTTACTTTAAGATACGCTAGCAAATCCAATCCGTAAATGGTCGGCAACGTCCAAACTTGTCTCAATTTCTGAGAGGAAAATTAAAATTCTCTACAATAATTATTTGGTTGAACAATTATTCTTAGCCATGCTAAGATTTGGGGCAGATATCGTTGACGGTTTTGAAGTTATAGCCTATCTCATGCATATTCAACAGTTTTCCCCCACCTACTTCCAGCCAGTTTGGATAAAGTTTCTATTGTTAATACCACTTCATACTCTTCTACCATATCATGCTTCAAAACACTCGTACTGACAGAATGGACAGTTCCTAACCTTTATCTCATAGGAACTAGATATCCATACTGCTCGCACTGTAAGTATACAAACGAGTTCTTCGAAGCGTGACCTGAAAGAACATTGTAGAAAAAATTGTCCCAAATAAGTGGGGTTTTTTTTCATCCAATAACCCACACCCTCGCTATAGAAGGTAGAACCCATTGGAAATGTTCTTATGTCTGAAACATATAATTATGAAGTATTATTAGGAATACTGTTCTTTTGTTCATGGAAATGCACTTTGTATACGAAATATCATTACAATTAAGCCCAGCTGTGATAATTGGGTCCCCCACCCCCCCTCCCCACCTCCCATCATCTACATTTTGGAAATCATTGGTGTATAGCTTACACAAGAAACAACAAAGAAGAAAATCAATGACGTCATTTAATAAATATTGAATATAGGAAAATAAGTCCTTTGATATGGCATTGTGTTGGAAAAACAAAACAAATAGAGACATATGGGTTAAAAATCGTCTAATGAATTCATGGGTGGGTAGGGGTTGGGGGCTGTGTATTTAGGGGCTTATTTTTCTTCTTACTACACATATATATGACAATGATTCATGTTAAAATCCGTTTTGTAGTTACCATGTGACCTTTAACTTTATAAACTACACATCGATCAGTTTTGTTTTTTGCGCCGTTCAGCAATGTTACGTCAGCAAGTATATACAAATTATTGTGATTCATGTAATATAAGAAAAATGCAATCGATAATTTCAAACAGTAATTCGGTGTATTTCGCAGAATCAAAACAGGTGTTTTTAACAAACAAAACAACAGAATGTTTTTCCTGTTTCCATAATTAAAAAAAAAATGTTTTTTCCTCCCACATACTACGCAGATGAGGCTCTCTTTCTGTTTCAGATTTAAAATTTTACTTGATGTTATTTTTCTCTTCCACCCCCCCCCCCCCCTCGCGCGCTCTCTTTCTCTCTCTCACTGTCTTTCTCAATTAAATTTTTGCCGCATTTTCACAATGCCTTGTGATAAATAGGCCTATACGCGATGGGTGATTTTATGTCTATTCAGCCAACCTGTGTGAAGGTCTGCTTGTTTACGCTGTACACCTAAAAAAAAAAATTGTCTGCACTTTTTAAAGCCATGGCCAAGGGCAAAGAGTCCATATACATTTAAAGGGCAACTTTCCGACAGAGTCAACACCAAAAGCAAAAATAGCAAGATTATTTCAACCTTAGGAGGAAAAGAAAATTGCGAATAATAATAATAATCTTATATTGATTCCCAAAAAGTTTTTGGTAATTAAAGGATTTGACATTAACAGAGGCCATGCCATGGGTAATCAATTTATGAAACGATATTATGAACGTGTTTACTCTTTTAGCGGCAGATTTTTGTATCAACAATGTGATTGAAATTGGCACTGTCATATATATATATATATATATATATATATATATATATATGAAAATCGTAATGAGTTGGAAAATCAAGAACAGTGAAAAAACTTTCAGCCTCCACCGGGATTCGAACCACGGGCCTATATATATATATATATATATATATATATATATATATATATATATATATATATATATATATATATATATATATATATATATATATATATATATATATATATATATATATATATATATATATATATATATATATATATATATATATATATATATATATATATATATATATATAATATATATATATATATCCGGAAAGGATTTAAATCCTACACACGAGTCACATACCAAAACTATAACAAATAAAATACACATTATTTTTTATATAGTGTTTTTCCATGCCCCGCTTCCAAAGCACTCATACTGACAGTATGAGTCAGACTATATTCCTATCAAAGACTGGGAACTGTTGATACTTTAAATAAGAGTGCTTTAAAGCATGGACATGAAAATATACAGTTTAGAGTGGTATGTGTTATATATGCATATATATATATATGGATGCACTGTATACTAGGATGGGGGTAGGGGAGATGGGGGGACTGAATTCCCCTGATTTTACTCTCCCCTCCCCCTTAGAAGTATACGTGATTGCGCGCGTCCCCTGGCAAAATTACATACCTTTGACGTATAGACTTGGCTTAGATATCTCTTATGTAGCAGTTAAACCTCAAAGTAGTATTTGTGTATGCATCACCTCAGGCAAGAAATTGTATTCAAATAAATTAATTCAAAATACGTATATAGCTGTGATTTTGTGTTATCATTCTACATAATAAATAAGCCCACGGTTCAACAAAAAGTTTGAAAATAAAAATTGTATCTTATTCATGGAGACAGGTTGGAACAATTACGCTTAATTACATACGGAAAAAAGAAGAACTTTTGTGCTCCTTACAGTCACTTCCGCTTGTGAATTCCACTTAGCCCGAAAACCCTCCTAGCCTACTTTAAATTTATAATTATTAATAAACAGATAGTTGCGGTCGTTCTCTTTGGTCTTTTAATATATATATATATTATTTTTTCTTCCCCGCGTGTCAGAATGACTTTGATTAATAAAGCGAATAACATGACCTATTACTTACTATCACAGCGGTGCCGTTCAATATTTTTACATGTTTGTTTTCGGACGCAAATTAAAAACTCTTTTATCGGTCTATTTCGAAACTACGTCCTACTTAAGGTGTGTGTGTAAGTAGGGGGGGGGGTGTTAAGGAGGAAACAGGGTCTATAAGGACCCGTCAAAAAAATGACAGATTTTGGCATTCTTTAGAGAAAAGCGTGGAGTGGGTGGCAAAAATAGAACAGGGCCTATTGTTTACCAGTTTTGACATCCTTCACGGGTCACAGAGATTAAGAACGAGCATCAAAAGCCTGCCGATGTCGCCAGTATACTTACCGATGTTGTTGGGGTAGTCCTTAGATCTCGACCCGCTCTGGCGGACCGTAACCCGTACTCTAAACTTTATGTGTCTTGATTTCCACCTTAAAGAAAAGGGGGGACAAATATTTATGTCCATAATAATCCGAGGGAGAAACCCAAAAAAAATCCCGATGTTGTATACCTCCCCTGAATTTTAAGAAGGGTCAATATCCTCGATATTTTTTTCTCTTCAACCAGTAATTATATATCTTTTTATTTTTTTTATATTTTTATATCTACTCTGTTTTTAATGCTGTTTATTTATAAATGTCTTCCCCATCACGAGTCAATTTTTTTTTCTAACATAGGCCTATATACCGTTGACCGTTTGATGACGTAATAACGGCGGAGAACGTAATACATGTGACGTGCAAACTATACTTGATCTGTCTGCGAAGTTTCCTTGATGTACGATTCCCCCCCCCCCCCCCCGCTTTCAAAAACTGTAGTTAAATACCGTATACTCAAATGTCTGCATGTACGTGCAAAGTTTGCAGTATTAGCATAATGGGTTATCCGAAAGGCAATGATCGTCGGTGTCAATAATGGATAAAGTGAAGTTCCCTCCCCCTAGATTCGAATCAATCTTCAGTCACTAGGAACCCAACTTAAACTAGAGTATAAAACCATCGCTGAAATAAAGTCGATCCCACCTCCTTCATCAGATGAGCCCTAAAAAAATAAACTCTCCATCGGAATGGGTTAGGTCTATACAGGTTTATGAACCCGGGTTGAATAACCTAAAGCCTAACACGATGTTTTTAATTGAGACAAAAGATGTTATCACATCTAAGTAAGAGATAGATCATAATGGCGGGGGATTGAGGTAAGATGAAGCAAAACTTTATCCTCTACAAATCCCCGTGATTTATATTTCAAATAATATTTACAACAGAAGAGATAGGTCTATGTCTACATCAGGTCTGTCCGTTTAATGAGAGCAATATGTTATTGACTATAGTTGCATATCTATATCATATATATATATATATATATATATATATACATATATACATATGCAACTATAGTGTAGGACCACGTGATTAGTCCACCGGTGGATAATTTTTTTCTTTCTTTTTGTGTATCGGTTCCATCTTTGCCAATGGCATCGATTTAACTATTTCTTCGTAATTGTTATTGTTCTTGTGCTTGTTGGGTTATTTTAACTATTATTACCTCGATTTTTCCTTCTGTTTTGTTTGTTCTTTCCAAAAGAATGTTTTCCTCACTTGACCAACATAACGGAAGGTATCCTGTACCTAACTGATCCATTGAGTAGAGACAATTTCATAATCACATTTTAGTTTCAGCCTAATTTGAGCCTACTGCCTCGTTCAAAATATCTACAGATGTTGGATAATATACAGTCTTGAATAGCAACACGTATTGTGTACATTTTCCATATTATAACAAGAGTTAAGTGTCCTTAAAGTGTCTATTTTCCATACCATTGCCCTCCCCTAACCTCACCTCCCCTCCCCGTCCCCTCTCTTCCATTTTATTGTCTCCTTCCCCGTCGTTTCCCTCCCTCCCTCCGTCCCTCCCCCACCCACCCCATCCCGAAAGCATGATGTGACCGCCGTCAGTTCCCTACATCGTATCCAAGGTTTCGCAATACTTCTTAACCGGAAGTGCCTTGGAATATTACCCAAACTTCCGCTAACCGTGACTCTTTAGACCACTATGTAATTGCTTCCGAATTACTGATATTTCTAAAAGACCATTGTCGCATATTCCCTTTAATTATGTTACTGAGCATCTTTACGATAAATAAAAGCAACCCCTTGTTTATTGTATTTCATTATTATTATTATTATTTTTTTTTTACCCTTCCAACGGTTTCGTCAACACCTCAATCAATTTTCGACACCCGACAAGAACGCAGAATTAGACCTATTTTCAGTCCAAGCTACTAAGCCTCGGAGTTTTCCACAAAACGACAACCGCCGTCTATATGAGAATGTTTAATAAATCGACTTGACTCAAGTCAACTTGGTCGTGCCTAATTTCAAGTTCAGTGAGGGTCGTTTGTACCCCACGGGACCACTTAAGGACAAAGGCATTCGACAAACAAACTCATCAACCTCACTTTTCCGTAAAAAAAAAACTTTAGCCTCTCTTCAGTTGATAAGGTACCTCTTTGCCAAGTTATTCTGCCGACTACAATATTACGGTATCTTTGACAAAACTTAAACAAATATCGATGGATAGGATGAAGAGGGTGGGCGTGGGGGGGGGGGTACCTATCAGGGAGACGGAGTATCAGAATGATATCGAGAGATGGAAAAAAGAAAAGAACGACAAAATGTATATTTTTATATATTTATAAATTTAGAACGATTTTCGATATTGTTTTAAGGAAGGTTTCAAATGTTAAAATAGACAAAATATGAAAAAGTGTCATACCCCATGTAGGGAAGTAATGACTACTGGAACGAATAATCTTTCTATGAATGCTTAAAGCATATTAATTAACGTAAATGTCAAAGGTCATGTGGTCAAGGTTCGTGTATTTCAAAGTTGGTGGGGTGTATAATGAATGCTATACTTCCAGAGTCGTAACTCCTATAATCGTCACGTGAGCTCAAATTTGGGGATGAGATCTGCCGCGGGTGTGGGTGTGACTTAGGCCCCAACTATCTGCCTGTCACCCCAGAATAGAGAATAGGTCATACCTGCCCCTAGCAAAGCCCCCCCCCCCTTAAAATATATGTCTTGTCACGCGCCACGCCAAGATGCAAAACACCTGAACCCTTTCCTGACTTTTTGTCCTCTTCAGTCCACCTCCCTCAGTAAGAAAAAATATATGAAACATGAGATGGAAGGTGCATGCAAGGTAAAGCAGAATACCCTACCCCTTCTCCCCTCTTCCTAGCTCCCCAGCTCCCCACCCACCCCCCCCCACCTCTGCCCAGCTCCCCCTCTCCCAAGCTCCGCCTCTTCCCACCTCCCCCTCTCCCAAGCTCACGATTTTGTGAACCTCAGGGAGTCCATTTCTGTTACATCGACAGCAAATATTTTTTTTTATTCAATAGACTGTCTGAACTTACGAAAGAAAAATGTTCATTAAAGTGTTCCGTAGAAATATGGTGTCAAAATTTCGGGTTCATAAATAGGTTTTGATGAAGTGCATTGGTCATGCTTTTGTCGGGCCAACTTACATTTTTTCACAGGCAATGAAAAAAGATACGACACTGCTTATAGACCCCACAAGAAGCCCCCACAATCAGGAGAATTTCGAACGAAAAGTTTTTACCATTCTTGAAGAAGAAAGAACTGGCGATAATTGTTCCCACGATGGTTTGCATGAGACAAATTGTTTTGTAATTATGATGTCAATTTTTCATGGAAGCCAGCTTGGGTTTTTTTTTCTCTCCTTCTTGGTTTTTATCTTTCTTTTTCCCAGGTCGCGATAAGGCACGTTTCGAATCCTTACATTAATATGTTGTTTGTCTCTAAACATGTTTGTTACAAAAAACACGTGTTACGGATACTGCATGGATCGACGCGTATTGTTCAGCCCTATATAGTACAATTCGGTACAACTAGAACAAATATAAAGAAATCGATTTGGGATCGTAATCTGACATGGTCGCCAATATCGAAATAGTTCGGTCAGTATTTAGAGTTTCGGTTTCAAGAATAGACTTTAAAATGCGAGAGCTATAACAATGTTGGGGGTCATTCAACACACGCGGTGAGTGCGTCATATTTATATTATGGTATTGGCATAACCGAAATTGTGTTGGCTTTTGATAGAGCAAACGACATCGTTAGACCTTTACCGCACATCATTTGACCTTGGATAACATCCGATGACTCCTGGTACAATCCGAAAAGCCGAGATGTCACGATATATGTTAATTTTATTTGGGAGATCACCAGTAACTCCTACTCCCCCGCCGTTACAACCCCATCTTTAAAATATTCTGGCAAGATCAATATTAGTCACCACTATTCAAAATCACTGAGAATTCACTTACTAAAAATCACAGAGAATTTATAATCGACCTTCATCAGCACCTAGTAGAATATTCATCAGTAATGAGTCAAGCACTAAATGAAAACAGAAAATGAATATTCATCGGTGATCAGTAAAATACTTGCATATTCATCAGTAATGAGTCTATCACTAAATAAAAACAGAGAATGAATATTCATCAGTAATCAGTGAAGCAGTGAATTACAACAGATCATGCATATTCATCAGTAATGAGTCAAGCACTAAATGAAAACAGAAGATGAATATTCATCAGTAATGAGTCAAGCACTCAATGAAAAACAGGAATTAATATTCATCAGTAATGAGTCAAGCACTAAATGAAAAACAGAGAATGCATATTCATCAGTAATGAGTCAAGCAATAAATGTAAACAGAATGCATATTCTTCAGTAATTAGTTTAACAAGAAATGAAAAACAGAAATGAACTTAAATCAGTAATGAGCATGAATATTTAGTACTTTATGAGTCAAGCACTAAATAATAACATAGAATGAATGTGTGTGAGAAACATTCATGAGATTGCTCAGTGATATACTGCAAAGGGAAAAATTGAGAACTGAAAATTAAGAGAGGGTCGTATGTTTTTATTCTATCAGGCAGTTTTCTAATGCTAAAACCACTTCATACTGTGGTTACTATATCATATTTCAAAGTATACACTCTGACTGACAGAGTATACAGTTCCTAACCTGTATATGATATGAACATGACATCCATATACTGTTCATAATGTTAGTATGCAAGTGCTTTGATACGGGACATGAAAGTTAAGTATAGAAAAAACATTGTCCGAACTTGGATTTTGTAAGCCGGCTCTCTCTGAAATCTCCGGCCCTCATAATTCTAATGCAAAAATACAAAAAAATATCAAACAAACATAGATCAAGATATATATAATTTTTTTTTTTTTTGAGAAAAGAGGGGGAGGGATGAATCGCAAAATATAAGGTTAGTTAATTTGAAACCCTCAAGTTATTTTGGATTGGCCTTTTTCAGTTTGAAGCATTCGTATTCCAAGAAATTGACCAGACACCAAGAGATACTCCAATCTGACGTTGTCATCGGTATATATTATTATTGCATATCTCGAGCATATGGTAAAGGAGCATATGGTGAAGGTTTCCCTTTTTGTTTAGAAGTTCACAGGCTAACTCCGTTTTTCTTTCAAGAGAGTTATTTTGGACTAGAAGTTATAATGCATGGTGAAATTTTTCGTCAAATATCAAGAAAACAAAATCTGCTAACCTTGACTTTGACACATCCCGGTGACCATACTCTCCACGCCGTCATTTCTACGTCATCTTTTTTTCTCTTCGACTCTTTCGACTCTGTTTGGCTCTTGGCCTACATCTTATCCGCCCTCCTACTGAGTTTTGTGTACGTGAGCATGTCACATGGGAGGATTATGAAGCATTGAACCGTGTAGCCCAGCCGTACGCTCTAGTACATTTTTCGCCCTTCTCAATGACAAACGTTAAGGGTCTATTCCCTAACATCTCACCCGCTCAGCATGTCTCGGGAATATTTTATATAAATGAATGCCATATTTTTCGGCGTGTCGCTCCCTTTTCAACTTTTCATGGTACACATCGGTACACGTTTCCCCCCGTTGTCTGCGGGACGCGTCTCATTGGGGTACGACGACGAGGTTAAGGGAACTTTGAAGAGACAATAAGAAGTGGAATTTAATAATAGGATATGAAAAGAAAGAGAGGAAAGTATAACGGAAGAAAAAAAATATGAGGGGAAAGTGCTTTCCACTTTTACTAGTTATTTTGATAAAAGAAGAAGATGAAAGAGATGAAAAAGAAGAAAGACGATAAAGAAGGAAACAACACAAATGGCTTACTTGTAGGATTACTTTATGGAATGGTGGACAAATCTTTATGAGCCTGCATACATACCTCCATTTAAGGAGAATGTTATATAGCTATATACCCCCCCCCCCCCCACACGATTGGGCTAAAGCCAAAGCCATGTACGAAGTCTCATGAAGTAGTACTTTTACACCGGAAAGTTTGTCAAATTGGACGGAACGTCTGTTTGTCGAGTTGTCATTTTGCATTAAATTACTATATTTTAAATGGATGCTAGCCTAGTTTCATTTCTAGTCATCTTAACGGACTGATGTAGTCGGGATGGAGGGTGTGGGGTGGGATAACTAGGAACAGTGCACTTCCCTATATGCCTTTAACATTGTCTTTATCTTGAAAGTGTAGTCTCAGAGCGATTCACCCCCTCCCCAACCCAACCACACCCCACAACACTCCACCCCTCTCTGACGTTTCACACATTAGTATTTATATCGGTCATCTGGACTCAATCGATTAACTCTTGATTATCGGATTGCAGTTAAAAACATCCGAGTATATGTAACGTCCATCGCGGTATTCGGTTACTCCATCAATGTCTCCTCTCCATTTTCCCTTATCTCAGAAAAACCCTTCTCCCACCTCTCTACCTTGAAGGAATTTTTCATCTGTCCCTTCGTTTCCACTTCTCGATGACCTTCCCACTTCCTCTTTCCCCAAGTAAACCCCGCCACCCCCTTCCCCAATCTGTCAACCTCCATGCCTAACTCCGTCCCCACATGTTGCTTTTCAAACAGTTCCACGTCCCTTCTCTCCACTTCCGATCCCCCCCCCCCCCCTTCCCGCCCTTTAAATTTTCCCACAATTACCCCTTCTTCACTATTCAGGTTAGGTCGGCATGATTTGCGTCCATGGTTGTTCTTATTCATCTATAATAATTATAACATAATTACGACGACGACGTAAAACAAGGTTTGGAATATTGCAAGGTGAATTTCATGATGACAAGTTATGGAAGGCCGTTTGTGCAGTTTTGTTTTGACCATGTTTCCTTGCTAGCTTGGTGCCTTACATGTATACATCTGCAAAATTTCCACTTGGTTTCTTAATGACACACCTCTGTCATTAGTTGTCTAAATCAAGGCAGCCTGCTTCTCCGTTTCTTTTTTTATTTCTATTTGGGGGGGGGGGGGTGGGGGGACTATGGTCGAAGTTTGACAGGTCCTTATTTAAACAAAATTCCTGTCATAAGAAACAATCCAGACGGACGGTACACTGTACTATTCGAAAACATGTGCTCGACTGTGAAGTAGGTTTATTGACACCCATTTAATAAAGAACATTCGTATTTTGAACAAAACGCCGCATACCTTTCAATTTATTCATCTGGTAACGCGATTTGTACTATAAACCCTAGTACAGTTCGTATAATATACCTATTTATGCAGACTAACGCTTTAAATCAGCTTTTTGGGGTTGGTAGACCTTTTTTACTTAACCTATCGAGCATTACTTCAAAATAGATATAGCTTCAATATTTGAATTTGAGGGAATTCTATTTGCACTCGCACCAATATTATTGTACTCGTTATACAAGTTATACATAAATGACTTACCTAGTTGCCCGCATTTCTTTCCAACGCTTGGAACCGTATAATAAATACACAGCGGTTGGACACGGCGACATTCAACTGACAAACACACATAAACACATACACACACACACACAAAATGGATTCAATTGACCATTCATACCAGAGTATCGATCCTATTTCTATAGTCTTTTTAACCTTTATTAAAGATAACCGACCTTAAAAATGTACATTCAAGTAACAATTTCTGAAACAAACTTGACCAGTGATTAGCATCGCAATCTTTGATAAACTTACAAAACTTGTGACGTAATCCAATCATTGGCCAGTGCAAAGCGTCTCTTACAGTGACGTCTTCGATTGAGATCATTTACTTTCTATTAATTACGAAATTGCAAAAAAAAAAAAAACATCTGTGCTCACAATACTTATTAGTCCAGGCCTACCCTACACAGTTTACGATTCATATACACAATCTAATTTGCATATAAATTTATAGGCAATTGTTGTTAATGCCATCGGTTCAAATTAAATATTTTTGAATGAGAATGGCTTCCTTTAATTTTGCATACTTACCAAATCTCACATTACTATGACTAAAACCAATCCTACATGAGTCGTGTATTTGGCAAGTGGTCTAAAAAATGTGTCTAATTTTAGCCAAGAAACTTCAAACCAATAATCATTTTTTTTTTCATGTTTTCTATTTCTTCTTCTTCAAAGTGAGGGGGTGAGTACCAATTACTGTTGATTGTCTAAGACCTCCTATCACGGCTTTATGTATACGGCTACATCAGTGGTGGCGGAGACAATTGGCCTTTGTTTCAATTCTCTCGCAAACTGGTTGTATCTCAAGGATGCTGCTGTACTTTTGTGATGGGTGCAAGTGGCACCCCACTAGGACGTTTTATACTATACTCACAATTCACGGTATATTTTAAGGTCTCTTGCACTTTTAGGAGTCAATGTGATCATGCAGTTATTTCGTTTCTGTCTTCTTCTCCCCCGCTCCCCCCCCCCCCCCGCTTTGTGGGCTGGAAATAGACCATGATGGGTAATTAAGAACTTTATCATTAAATTATAACTCTATATATAAAGCATCGGCGGAAAGTGAAAGAGACGTCCATATAGCTGCGTTTAACCCATCGATGAGTACTTCCTTTTTTTCGCCAGATATAGTTTAATGATCTGACTATAATTTTATCAACCTGTTGAACTAGCAGATTTTGGCAATTTTTGTTTTGTCTCTAGCGAATAACCTATAGTGATAAACGGTCATTCATGTACATTTGTCATAAGTTTGTCATTGTTGTGTTCTTCAACTTGAACTGTTAGTTCTACTAAGGAATATTTGGCTGGGCAAAATTTGCGATGTTATACAATTTATTATGCCTTCAATGACATCACAATATTTTACAGCTTACCACCAATTTTTTTTAATCTAAAAATAACTATAAATAAACATTGTGGAGTGTTTCCGGTGGTATATGGTTAATCGATTGCTTAATACAATTTTTTGAAATTTCTACATCTTTTTATGATCAAAACCATATCTCATAGCATGTTGTATGACGAAGATATATATTTTTTTCCCAACTTAGCATGATTTTTGTTTCTCTAAATAATAACCAACTCGCTTATTGACAGAGGAAATTATTATTCCTACCTGCAAATTTGACAAAAATTCTTCATACAGAAAACTTTCGCAGCTAAGCAACATTCCAAATATATCAGATTTCAAGGATAAATCAACAATGAGAAAGGTTTATGACAGAAAAGTAAACCTTTTTAAGAACAGTTGCCTTTATGACATCACAAACCACATAGTGTGTCCAACTTTTGGGAGGATTCCAAAGTTTAGCGAGCCAACATAGCCAAACATATATATATATATATATATATATATATATATATATATATATATATATATATATATTTATTTATATATATATATATATATATATATATATATATATATATATATATATATATATATATATATATATATATTAATAATTTATGCCTTATGTGTAGACCTCATTATTTATATTATACCTTAAAAGAGCTTTCCACATTTAACAGTAATAATAGATAGGTCCATTCTATATAAAAAATATATATAACTGACCTGCCCTTAAAATTTGTAAACTTGTTTGGACTATAAACAAAAAAATTGTTAGAAAGCATTCAAAACTCAGCCGTTTGATGTAAGCCCCGAATTCCGCTATAAAAGGATTTGGGATAAAGTCCTGTAGCGCGGTATATATAGTTCGGGAACGTTAGGTGGATCATTGAAATACCCCTTGCTGCGTACATGCCTTACAATAAATCATGTTATTAATCATGACTATTGGCAATGTCTGTAAGTCATGTATTTATGGTATGTGTAGTCCATTATATACATGAATATGTTTCATAAGTTTTCATGTTTGCGTAACAGTTTGTGATTGACCTCCTTCAGCGGAAACTCAATTACTTTACTTTCAACATTCCAGCAGAAAACGAAACATTTGACCCTGTGCTAGTGCAAAAGAATAATTTGATTTGTTACTCCTTGATGATGTTTGTCCCCTTACCACCACAACCCCTCCCCCACCCTCAAAGTTGCTCCGGTCTGTTGCCACGGCCATTTCCAGTCATAAGTTTGCAGCCGCCAAACTATAAATAGCCTATATATAGGCTATGTGGTTAAATATGTATTTCAAAGTTGCCTCATGCTACGAATTGCCATGATGACGTCATTCATTCATTCATTCTGCTGTTGCCAGATGCAATTTACAAAATTACAAAAATATCAACAAAAGTTGAAAACTTGATATCTTCTAAGACTTAAAGATTCAGACACTTCAGACACACAGCAATTTATATGTAAAACTATCAACTTCAGCTTCCCCAATAAATATCAATTTTCACCAATCTTGGAGGGTCACTCCTCTTCAAAAGACGTGGAGTAAAATGCAGGCTAATTGGTTGGTACGAATTGCAACTTTGCATATCATGTACCTTCTAGCTAGCTTATCCCAGGGAGTTCCCTGCTTATCCTCTCCCCGATGCAAAATACAGACTTGTTGTTTTCTTCCCACGGCGAAAATTGAGAACTGAAGACCGAAACGGAAAAACGTAACCCATATTATATGGATTTTTGATTGACTCAGAATGCCCTACTATTTACAACTTATTCAAAACTCTTTCAAGTAGAGAAACAAAAATTTCATAGTCCCTATTTTGATGTTTGATCGTTTTTCTTTTTTATTTGTTTTTTCCCCGCTTCAAATTTTGTTTCAATGGACCATATACAGTAGCTATTTCCCCCCTTGTATTATCTGTTTCACCAATGGAAGGGCAAGTCGTCTCTATTATTATTTTCTGTATCCAGACAGAATACGGGGCTATACGGAGACAGATCTAACGACATCTAATCACCACGACTGACATCAATCGTGACTTTTCTGGTTTTTTGCTCTTCATATTTTTCTTTTCCTTCTCATTTTTTTTTTTTTTTTTACACTTTTAACTTCATTTTGATTTGCCTTAAAGAGACCACCTGTAAAAAAATGCGAGACTATGTAGGTTGTCAATTTGAAGGCATTTTTGTTGGTAAATGAGATGACTGACTAAAACAAAGATAATTCAGTCAGAGAATTTGTGTGTGTGTTTATTTTGATAAAAATTGTCAAGACTACTTCCATAAACGTCCCCGAGGGTTGCAATATTTTAGAATCAAAGTGAGAATTTTTTTGGGGACAAAGTGTTAAGATGATCCAGTTACAATAGAGGCATTCATAATTTTGATGGCGACTAAGTTTCTATGTTAGAACAATAGACTTGACATAAATGTTCTTCTTTACCTGAAAACAGTATGAGACCACCCCTCCCTCCCCCACCTTTTCCTACCCCCACCTACCCACCTAAGATATAAACACATTATGTATATATCTATATGTATTATGTCCCTCCCTCCCCACCTACCCCTCCCCACCTCCCCACCTACCCCCACCTATAGTGTGCCCCCAAAATAATCCACATAGAATCAGAGGCTTTTCATCAGCATATTGTCCTTAAATCTTAAGCTTGTTTTCATTTTCTCCAATGATTTTGCGACCTATTCTCTGTCGAAGACACAAGTTAGTGGAATATAATCTTGAAGAAAATTGATATTTGTAGGCTATTCAAAATAACTATATCCATCATGCAATAATAAAATTATACTGCAAATTTAGAAACACTGAAACAAAAAAACACTGGAACACTGTTAACAATACCGAGCATATTTATCCATGCATATAGTTACATGTGGCGCATTTATAACTATTATGACAGAACAGTGTTCTAACATATGTAGAAAACACTCCGAAACACTCCCATGCATTATGCTCTGAAACATTCAACAATATTGCGTAACATTCTGTAACAATAGCAAGCTATGACCGTGTGATTGCACGTAGAGTATGTATGAAAGCATTTTTCTTGCATTTCTTTTAGAAATACCATGAAACACTTTAAAACAATTTTGAAGCCATAACAAACTAATAACCACCGGTGCTTAAAATGTGGAGCATTTCGAACATGTGCAACAAAACGGCATTCTAACACTAACTTTAAAAACAATCCGAAATACTCTGAAGCACTCCCAAATATCCTTGAACACGTACTCTGAAAGAATAGCGGTTGTTAATTTGTTTAGATCCTCAAGCATAACATATATTCATGCGCACGTGCAATCAGCAGCTAATACGGAACCAATTAATTGGTGACGTCAATGCTTGCAAATAAATTGATATAATACAAAAAAGCATTACATTAATTTTGTGAGACACAAACTTTTTCTGCATTTAAGCGGATTAAATGGTTAATGATGCGATAATGAGGAACAAGGAAATTGTTGTAACCACATAAGACCTCGTAGCTTCTGGAGAACTGAGGTATGACTGGGTGACTGAACACAGAGCCGGATACATGATTTTTCAAAGGATGGGGTGTAGTTCTGGGGTCCCTGAAGCAGAGTCCCATGTCGGGGAGTGAGGATCCTCCCCCAGCACACAAATAACGTAAAATGGTTCATTCTGAAAAGTTTTTAGAGTAGATTTATCTCTAAACGCAATGATGATGTGATAATAACTACTCTAATTTCTTGTGTGATGTTGAAGTGGGGAAAGGGGGGTGGGGTGTACACTCGACGACCTCACCACCCTGGACCGGCCCCTGGAAATAGAACGAACACCCAACTTTAACTACACGATTCATCTGTTAACCGACTCTTGGGTTTTGTTGCTGCATGATCATTGAACTTAATTTAGTGGGAAAAAATATTATTTCCTTTTTAAAATTTTTACCCGCTCACCGGCTCTTTAAGGATTTAAACGTTTCAGACGATGCCCAAAGGCAAAGCATAGAGTTTACGATCCATGAGGGATGCGTAACGAATGGATATTGTCAGGTCTACTTTTGGCTAACATGGAATTATCAGATTAAAAAAACCAATATTTGGTGTTGAGGAGTAAATAGTTTACGCCTAAAGTGATAAAAACCATGTTGAAATCCCACCCAAATTCTCAAAAAGGAAAAGCTTTCAAAACCCAAAAAATTGCTACTAACTGGGACAAAGAAACGTCTATGCATACACTGTGTGTTCGAATGGTCCGGGTTTCTTTGGGTTGACTCTCTTGTTGGTGATTATTGCTGCCGGAAAAGAGAAGACTTGGTACACGACGACTATGGGTGAACTGTTATAAGAGCCGTAAGACCCTTATTTGCAAACTTGTAGCGAGCCCGATATCTTACTGGTACTTCTAGCATAGTTACCTGTACTCGTATTCACTTGTACCAGCGCACATGGATTTGAACTGATAATTGTACTCGCGGCATTAATTAGTAAACTTTGAATGGTTGTTTTTGTTCCAATACTTGTGTTGCCCAGTATACATTTATAAATAAGCAAACTTACAAATGTTGAAAAGTGCACGACGAAATTTTCTTTTTTTCATTTTAGAGTTTAACATGACTAATCCTTTAGTCAACAGACTTTTTAGTGTAAGTCCGCATACTTGTGCTCGCATTCTAGCATAGTTTATGCCTCTCTTCGGACTCACCCTACTGTATGGTACTCGGATACGTGTTCCATTGGCATTCTGAAAATCTATAGTATGGATAGGCTATTAGAGAAAGATTAAGTTCTGGTACTCGCGTTAAAAGCTTTGCACTAGAATGTGTACTCGTAACAAGGGGAGTTATACTTGTACTGTTGTACCCATGCACTAATTGTTGAAACGTCCGCATTGTCTATGGACACTGAAACTTTTTTTTTCATTTTTTGCACATTTACAGCGAGAATAACCCGAAATAAGTTTTCCAATCAATTGAATTCATGCTGTTGTACTAGTACACATGATGTTGTACTAGTACACATGATGTTGTACTAGTACACATGATGTTGTACTTCCCACTCGTGCTGTTGTACTCTTACTCATGCTGTTGTAACCATACTCGTACCCGTACCCGAGGCAGTGTTTTGAAATCTATTTTTTTACATACTAGAACAATATTTAATACGGTACTCGCATGCTTGCTCTTAGAGCTGTGTACTCCTATATACACCTGTATTCTTTCATATTCCAAGAAAAATTATATTTGTACGCGTGCTCATGCATTCTGTAGTACTCGTAGTAGGTCCTGCAAGATTGTTTGTTAATCTCAAAGACATACGAAGTGTCAGTATCGAAAAAGAACTTGGAATTTATCAAAATCAACACAATTAAAGTGCTGGTTTTAACCAGGAATCAGAAGTTCACTCCACTCCAAGCGACAAACTACGAAGGGTATATCAGAATGATGATCGTATCAAACAGGAATATAACTTTATTTTTTATTATTTTGCAAAAATGTTGAAAATTGTCAAATTTATAAAATTTAATAGTTTGCAATTAAATGGTGAAATTACCCACCTGTACTCGTATACTTTGCATATGAACGGTTTTCTTCAACAACAACAAAATTTAAAACTTAAAAAATGATTTGACATTTTTAATAAAATTTATCAATTGATGTCATGTTTTATTTGATCAATGTAACACTTTGTTACGAAAATGATTAATTACACACATCATAAGTGTGTGTTTTTGAACAGTTTGATTCATACTGTTGAAATGATAATATTCAACGAAATCCTGTTAGCATTATTAAGGAGATCAAAAAAGAAAAAAGGAAAGCTCCCTTACATTAAATGAGCAATTCATCACGTTGTTGCAAAATGCTGAGAAATTTTCAACTAAATGATGGGGTTGATCATTCGATAAAGGTGGGCAGAATTGATCAATTTATTGCAAGTTATTAACTTCTCATTTCACCACTTTGCCAAAAATTCTTATCCTGTGAATCTTTTTGACGGCACCTTAAATAGATATACGTAAATATTACATGCAAGTGTATATAGTGATTCTCTCTGCCTTTTGCTATATAGTCTACGTCATTGTCAGGCGCCCTTTTATACCCTTTTGCTATTTTCTTTCTTCTGGCGCTCTCTGTGTATAGCCAACGTTAGTTCCACTTTGGCCTTTCAGTGCAGTAACAATACAATCGGCGTCTTGCCTATCCCTTGTAATGTCATTCAATTTATTAGTAATTTCGTTATGGAAGTGATGTCTTTAATTTATCCCACGAGTTTTCCTGTACTCAACGAACTTATCACAGAGCTTTGAACTTATCTTCAGGGACCAACAAACCTAGATCTTTCCAATTGAAATATCGACAGACGATAAAAAGTGTCGCCTACCACACAAATGTATAGAATCCATGCACGAGGTACTATTTTACGCCAGTGTTAATCAAATTGCTGTAGCTGTCCAACTGTGTTATCAGACGAAATTAGTTTCACCCATGAGAGAAATGAAATGTCCCAACGTGACCTTTACCGAAATGGCTAGTTTGCATATAGACATATATAAATTCTATATAGGAAGATTCTAAGTTAGTAAAACCGGTGCATCGATACGATCTGATGTTAAGACGGATAAAGATATCAAGAACAATTGACGAAATATTTGTAGTAACGAAACTAAACCGAACACTATACCGGCAGATATCTACTTTTCGCCCGTTTCTTCACACACAACACCACGTCCTATTGTAGCCGTGCACGGTACCATGGTACTAATAGTGCAGTCTTTGAAACGTTTCTGTAAACGAACGATATGAAATTTACTTTCTTCTCGTCCAAACAAGGTTACAATGAGCTCCTATAGTTAGCCTTAGTTTACAATCAATGAATTAAATAGCTCTACCCAGATTGTAAATGTATTGCACAGGTACGGCTGAGTTCGTTTATAGAATATATAATGTAGGAAGTATCGACTTGATTCTTGGGACAGATAATTCTATCAAACTTATGTGCTTATTGTTAATGCATATGTTGACCCCCCCCCCCCCTCACCTCGCCTCCCACACATACTCCACGTCCATCTATCATTATCGTGACCTATAACGGTTGTTGTAGTTTGTAAGAGTTGGGATGGCGGGCAAATTGCTCATCATGTGTATTTTTTCAAGATGGGGGTTTACACGTCCTCCAAATAGCACCTCCCAACAAGTTGATTTGCTTCATACTGGAGTATGATAAAGTCTGCAATCATAACGGAAATCCCCTCACCTCACCTTTCGAGAGAACGTTTCAAATTCCTACAATGAATGCAAACAAGGCACCCAGGCACTGGATAATTATTTAGCATCCAGAATATGCCTCCGAGGGCCCAAGTTGGTATATGTTCTTTTTTAATTTTCATTACCAGCATATAGAACTACGGACTTATTTATGTAGTATAGCGTATTGCTCGGAATACCATTTACAGCTTACCATACGTCTTTTGGTAGTTGCCAGGAGTTCCTCATAGTCAACAGGTTATACCTTTTCATGCTGTCTTCATTGAACTTATGTTAGAATGAAGAAAGCCGGCCACCGTGGCCTTCCTGCCACTCTGGTCAGGGCGGGTCCAGGATTTTTTTTATAAAAAGAGAAGCTGTGGCCCTGAGGTCTTTGAAGCCGACACCGTGTAATGGATCTAGGAAGATCCTCCTCCAGAGAAAGAAATAAACTTTTATATATCACATGGTGCATTGTGAGGCGTATTTAAACCATTAATTAGGTCGATTGCTGTGTGGAAGTAAGCCCTTATGCTACTAATTCGGAAAATATGTGAGAATTTTTCGGGCACCTAATGAAAGCAAAATAATTTGCAATGTGTTTTTCAATGGTTAAACTTATATTATAATTATCATCATTAGTGTAACGACTTCCCCAATAATTCTAACCAACATGGCAGGGTGATAACACGGAAAATGATTGTATTTTATTGGCATGCGATGTAATAACCCATGCATGCCTATGTGATATGCACATGAACATGTTGAAACGCGCGAAAATTGTTATATTTTTCGGGCAAGTCGTTACAGCCCCTCCCCCCCCCCCCCAATCAAATTGGGCTCCTACGCCTATGCAAATAACTAATTTGAACTTTGTGTGAGATTCAAAAGGGAGTGTATACCATCCATCTACCCCCCTCCCCCATCTCGTGTCCGAGCCCTCTGACTTTCTTGTCACTCAGACCTTCCTGCCACTATGGCTAATACAAGTGAAAGTCATATACTGAATGAAGGACGAAAGCTGGTAGTAAATGTAATACGCCCTCTCCTTGTCTCTTTAACCATTGTCATACTAATAGTTTAACTGCTCCTGTGTATTGTTAAACAATACGCGTCATATTTTCTTTCACACAGCCAGTGTGGACAATTTCCTATTGCTAATACCGCGTTATACTGCCCTCTGATATCATACGTCGAAGCACTAGTACTGCCATTTCCTAACCTATATGTGATAGAAACAGGATGTGCATACTGCCAAGACATGTGCTTCGAAGCATGACATGAAAAGTGCAGTTTGAAGAACTTGTCCCAACTGGGTATTTTCAAAATACTCGGAAGAGATATCCAGAGTAAATGAACCAGAAGTTTTACATATTTCCGTTTCCGCATTTCTAACGTCCTTCTCATTATATTACGAGAATAACCACAACAGCCACAGATATATTAAGACAAGTTAATTATCGACAGTGACAAAACACATGAACTTAAAGTAGTGGGCTCTTCAATCAGTCGTTACTTAAAGTGAAACAGTGCTGTACATTTACATGTATACAAATACGAAATTAATCATTGAGAAAAAAAGAGTTACAAGTTTAAATTTGCTGTTCACGATCAATGTCGTTGCAGTCTCTCGAATTTCTCTGTCTAAATTTACCTATATTTCATCACCATCTTATACTATGGCCACACTGGTATCTAACTTGTAGGCCTACCTTGATATTTCTTTAACTAATATCAATGGTGTCATGGTCTTTTGGTAAGCTGGACAGATCTCTATCAATGGTCAACGACCAGCTATCGATATTTTTGAGTTGGTCTATATGTTTGGTGTCACTCGTCTCCGCCATTTTGGAATGAACTATGATCTTCTGACGATGGGTTATAAACCATTTTTTGTAATGTCATGGACTAATTTACCCCGTGTGTGATATGCAAAGAATGCTTTTCAACTTGTTGTTGTACACAACCGTAAGTGTCTTGATGACATGGCGTGTCGAAAAGATGTGACGCCATTTTGGTGTTACTTCGAAAGATTTTGTCTAGACAAATTACCGTTAAAGCTACAGAGATCGAACTCAAAGGAAGTTATTTTGGAAAGATACCATCGTCGTTTTGCTAACTTTTCAAACTAATAAGTGCTAAAATGTCCATGAAGGCAAACAATGGCGTACTTTAGCGGACGGAAAGGAGAGTACTCCCTTCCCTCCGTCCGCCTCCATCCCCTCCCCACTCATAAACACAAAAGCAAACACCTCCCTCGAGCAAAATGATAAAAAACCTCACGAAAAACACACCTAAATTCAAAATTAGATGGCATTCATCGTTAACTAAACGAACCAAATTCTGAGGCTCGAAACTGTCAGCAATCCACAAGCTACTCTCCGTTTTCCTCACGCAGAAGACTACTAAATACGTCACAGAAAGATGTAAATGACAAAAATTAATGTAATTTAATTGTTTTCCTTAATGTGCAATGTACGACATTGTAATGTAGGAGGAGGGACTATAAGACAAACATTCTATTCATTGTTCACGTGATGTTTTTTTCTTTCTTTTTCGTATACTGCTGGGTTTGTTTTATACTCCTGCCACGTTCTTTTTTGATAGGAAAGTGGGCAAATTGTGTTTTGATCATAACATGCATAAGTAGAAGAATCTTCGTATAACGTTAGTTTGATTTTTTGTTAGGTCAACAAAGAGCTGTTTCAAGTTTTCTCTCCTTCTTTTCATCATCGGGTAAAAAATATGGTGTTCAGTTTTCTTCTGTGATATCATCTCTTCCCATCAATAAGTCTTGTCCTTCGCACTATTTCCAAAATGATTTAAATTTATTTAAACTTAAAAATTATCATCTCTGTTTGGTGCTTACATATTACTTACATTAATTAAAGATCTGTTTTAATTAGCTGATCACCTTTATACGTTAGACCCGTATCAACAGACTAGACAAAGCTTTACTCATGTTTTTCTTTTATTCAAAATGCCTTTCGTTTTATTAATTACCCCTCGACCCTCACATTTTGTCCTATGGTATAAAGAGACCTATTTCTCCCTCCGTCGGCAAGTTCTTTATAGTAGAGCAATAAAAACTGCTCTAGACTGCTACTGCACTATTGCTTTAAGCTCATGGGAGTCGCGGTATGTAGGTGGTCTCGTCCATCCACTTTTGACGAATCAACTATTCCCCAGTCACCAGGCTATGCATTTGCTACACATCTGGTCTTTGGGTCCAATATATATATACGGAACTGTTACTGAACCTATACACTGAACACCGTCGAACAGATTTTGTAAATAAACATTTTGCTACTGTTTTAAGCTGGAAATTTTTAAAGTTTTCGTTATTTTGCTTTATATTAATCTAATATAGGTGTTACACCTCTTCACTGATATTGCAGGTATATTATTTGATTATAGGATATTGCATTATACATTCATTGAAGTGACGTGTATATATATATATATATATATATATATATATATATATATATATATAATGGTATATGGTTTGTTGGCGAATCTGGCGTCGAAAGCTTAACAAGCAAGTATAGAAAGTTGGCTCATTAGGTGAGAGAATTTGATAGAGAGAGAGAAAAGATTTATAGACCAATACGAACGTTGGCTGATACCGTGCAGTGTAGTCTAGACTTACAGACGATGCAGATCCAACCATGCAGAGCACGTAAACTGGCATCGAGTTTTATTATTTACTTTCAAACCATGCTCTCTCATTCATAACAAGTGTATATATTATCATATCATATATATTATAATATACACCATGTATGGCGTATACTAAAGCTACGATCGAAACTAGGAAAATTTCTTCGAAGAGCTGTAACGGGAAGGAGGGGTGCTGGTGGGGTGCTGGTGGGGTGGAATTGGGTGGGATGGAATGATGGTTGTCAATAAATACCATACGATGGCGCATGGTTTTTAAATGCTGAGATAATCAACCGATCATTCAAGTGGTTCGATTTGTGTTTTAGATTGTTCTATTTTCTGTGGAGTGGTTTCTTTCAACATTTTAAAACTATTTGGGTTTATTTGGTTAACTTTAGTTTCGATACAAAAGTCCTGCGACAATTGACTTTATTTTCACGAAGCTTTCATTTCGAAGATTGAAAATAGTTCCAAATGCTGTTTAACGATTATACTTTGCCTGTTGTAACTGAATAATACCAATAGACGAATCTATGTATGGACGAAGAAAGTGTCAAAATGGCATAAATGAATTGTCACTACTAACTGATTAAAATTAAATTTATGAACAATAGGAGGGTGACGTGTCTTCGTCAATTCTAATCTGAATTGAATAATTAGGCTTATTTAATATATTGAAATGTTGTGCACGTCAATGCTAATGTTAATATTAACTTCAATCTCTTTGAGAATATTCATCCTTTTTCTTTTTTTAGAATTATTTATCATTATCAATCACTAACGACGTCTATATCCGTCGTATTGGACTAAGAGGGGGGCTGGGTCGCAAAGTACCTATACAGATCAAGGAAACATTACCCAAAACATGTGTATTTACGGTACCACTTAATCAGTTGAAACTTATTCAACATTGTTTCAAAAGTGGCATACTATAGCACAATGTTTGCATCTGAGCAAACTCCATTTTACCAAAACGTCTCAGAGGGGAGAGAGTGGAACTTCCCTCTCCTCAGTTCCCCTTCCCTTCGACATTAATATCTTACCCCCACCCCACCCCACCCCCACCCCTCAATGGTGGTTTCGCCCCTGATAGGCTGCATCACCCACCTTTCACTTCCTATGTCATCTTCATCTATATTCTCTCCCATCTTATGTTGCCTCTATATCTTAATCTCATCAGTTGTTGGATTTCGCTCATCAAATACGATCTCTCTACTTCTTCTGGTTACTGAATCTTTCCAAATGACCCTTTCACCTCGTTTAGCAGAAAATACGTAATGACATAAACATATTCATATAAAGACATCATAAATGATTCTACAAGCTGTATAGAGATTGTGGATACACAACCAATCAATCATGCATATATCGCGTATATAAATAAATATATAATCATTTTACAACTATTACACGAGAAAACAAAGACATACACACACATACATGTACATCATTATATATGTATATATATATATATATATATATATATAGATATATATATATATACATATATACAAATATATATATATACACTCTTTTAGTGTTGCCAAAAATAGAATTAAATGCATATATGATCCCTTTTAATGAGGTTGGCTTCCCCCTTACCCCTCTGTCGCCTCGTTGCCAACAGACCATTCTCTCATAAATGCTCTCTATTTCTCTGACAACACACCGACGAAATAAAGCGAAAAATCAAGAACAGAAAAGAGATAAAAAAAAAGAGAAAAGAGTTGTAAGACATCACAGTTTTAACGATAGATGCCGTGTCAGAGTCGCGTCATGTCTTCACGCCTAAGTCTAGTGTTTACCTTTAGACGCTATGTCAACTAAATCGTCGATATTTTCGTTGGGTGAACAGAGTAATATGACGCTAAGCATGATAGTATCATAAAGTCACCCTCGGCGCCGATAGGACCGCCAACGGTTTATATACATTTGTCTTCTGTTCTGCTATAGTAATATCAAGGAAATAGGTTCAGATCAAACTCGTTTTACGGTGATAATGTTTGAAGCATTTGCCGACAATACTTGTCCTAACAATTAGGGAATGCATTCAACAATGGGGGCTAAAAACAAAAATTTGAAGACTGAGAAATAACTAAAAATAAAAGAAGGGAAAACAAGGAATTAATGTTAGACTTATGTCAAAGACAATTTTTAAGTGACCCGTGGGGAAAGGATTGGGCGACGGATAAAGTAAATAAACGAAACACTGAGAAAAGGCTTAAAGAAAAGGATCCAAAAACATATATATCTACAACAGGAAACATAAAAATAAAAAATAAGAAAAGTCTTATGTCCCTACGATAGACAAAACCTTTATTGTAGAAAATTAATAGACTTTACAAAAGATATGAAAACATAATAAAGTTTCTAAAACGGAAGTCATAAGACTAGACACGTCAAATATGGTATTTAAAGATTTATTTCAAATACAGAAAATATCACATGTTTCTAAGAGGATTCGAGTTATTTCTTACTCCCACATGGTTAAATTCGAAACATTTGGGAAAAAGTTGCACGATTGCAACAACAATGAAGAAGACGAAAGACAGGCAGAAAGAGATAGAGAGAAATGCATTTTTGGTATATATTTACAGAAACCATTGATTTTCTTTGTTAGTCATAGGAGGTAGGGGAAAGGTAGGGGGAGGGAGGGGGATATGGAGGAGACGAAGGAGGGAGAGGATGAGGATGGCATAGGTTGTTGGGAAGACACTTTAGGGATAAGAAGGGAAAGCCTGATTGGAGAACGTAATGATAGATATATATATATATATATATATACATATATATATATATATATATATTTATATATATATATATATGTATATATATATATATTTATATATATTATATGTGTATATATATATATTTGTATAAATATATATGTATAAATATATATATGTGTGTATATATATACATATACATATATATAACTATATATATATATATATATACACCCATAAACCCTCACACGGTTGGATGATTTCGACTCTTTTCTTCTCTTAGCCAAACCCTCCGGAGAAAGCATTCTTCAGTTTTATAATTACAAACAACTATTTGTCGTCGAAAATAAATCGTCTCTAAGAATAAACCATCACGTTTTTTGCACAAACAAGTTGCGCAACATATCTTCTGGCTATATACGCATCGCTTAGTGTCGACTCCAAGTGCACTCCATTCATACCGTAAACTTACCATTGATTTTATTCTATTTTTAATGACCTATCTTGGCTCTACTCTTGCCTTGAATTTTACGCAAATGGAACTGAATGACTTAGTCAAAATTGGTCCCAATGGCCAAAGGCAACATGATACCGAGTTATTTATGGAACTTTTTGCTTGAATTTTGTTTGTTATCGCCTTCATTATTCATTTTATTTATCATTTTCTTGAAGGCTATATAGTATATGCATGACCCGAGCATCATCATGTATTTGATATAAGACAATGGGTGTTTCCACGTCAAGAGAAGATGACGTCATTGACAGGGGGAACAACTTCAAACACAAGCCATGAATGCCAACGGCTTCGTTAAAACTTTCATTCAAATCGATAAATGAACTAAGTCTATATAAATAAGGTAGTTCTTATACTTATTTTAATCTCTTAGAATCTTGTGGTGATAATTGGTTATTTATTCTTTTCTTTTCTTTTTCATTTCATTCTTTGCTGTTTTGCGCCTCTCTCCCTCTGTCCATCTCTCCATCTCTCTTTCTTACAACCAAGTATATACCTCCAATTATTCCAGATCCCCTGCCTCCCCCCACCCCCTCCCACCCCCACCCCCAATTAATAAAGATATCCGGCTCCTCTGCCCAGTAACCGGTGTCGACTAAAAACATACACTTACTGCAAGACGCATCGAGGTCCGCTGTTATCACCTTTCAGTTTTGAAAATGAAAACATCCTGTAGTTCACGGGCTCCCTAACTGACCCCGGGCCTTGGGGTTGTATCCTCCTGCAAACCCCCCCCCCCCCCCTCCCACCCACCCCTCACCCACCATCATTACCACTAGTGTGATCGCGCCTATTGCTTGCTCTCATTCTCGTAACGGTAACACTGACATTTACGTATACCTTACATATAACTGTCAACAGTTTGATCATCCGAAGTGTCATGGAATACTTTGTTGTGGACGATTATAAAATGCGCCGTTGGAATGAACCAATAACGAACGGTGTTTACTATACGTATACCCGCTTTTATCACGTTTGAGTCCATCAAACACATTATTCATTATTCTTTACTTCTCGGACCCCCTAATTTACCCCGGAACCAGGGCTCCACCCCCTTCTGCACTCCCCCCCCCCACCATATACACAAACCCCTGACCACGGTTTACGGTTATTCCCATACCGGTAACAGTGAGGTTTAATTCACGTTTACTTCGGTAAAATATAACTGTCGACAGTTTTACCATACTTTGTTTCATGAAATACACCACATATCAGCCTATATGGTAGTCTAGCGAATGTGGGGAGAAGTGGTATATATTTGTTTGGCATGAAGTATCAGTCGTTTTCATAACAGGCTAAAGTAAGGCGCTAGCGCGGGCGCAGAGAGCAGTAGTCCTGCAGGGGCCCGCCATATAGAGGAGTTTTGTATACTTGCTGCCCATTTGTGTTGGACATGGCAAATCTCATTTGGGCGAACCAGGGGTGGGGCGGAACATATTGTTTGGGAGGGAGGGGGAGGGAGGGGAGGGAGGGAGGAGAGGGAGGACCCATACAAGGTGGTCCCATACATTTGCAGAAGACGTGGCACGTTCCAAACAGCAAGTATATGCCTGCATAACAATGGTCCATTTGATCCCTGCACAATAGCCATTATATTGTAGAAAACGTCGTCGCCTTCTTTCCGTAGTATATTTGCGTGGGTAAAATATGTTATGAAATTTGTGTAGCAGATGTTACAGAAGACAATGACATCAGAAGAACAAAGGCACCAACATCATCACCGCAATGTCTCTTACAAAATGAACAGATATATATATATATATATATATATATATATATACAATCGATAATCACACCGAAAAATAAACATTCTTATTCGGAATGATTGATTCGAGAGAGAAAAAAAACAAAAAAACGGAAATGGTCTAAGAATTCTAAGAAAACATATTTTTAATCAATGGCAGCCCTTTTACTCATTGCAACAGTAGTAATCGCCCGGGGTTATTCTTTCTGCTACAAGTCGGTTAATTGGCAATTCGTTGTTGCATTAAACTGTTATAATTTGTCAAACGTCCTGTTTCGCAGTTTAATTTATAACGCTACCACCGCCGCCGCCAGTGCAAGGAATTCCGTGGGAGTGCACGCGACCACTACGGCAGTGAGTTCTGAAAAACATGAAGCACGGAAAGCCGACTCGAAGGCCCCACCCAGGTCCCCTGGGACCCTGGGATCCGCCTGTGCTAAACGAAGATGAGAGTTCAAGTATAGGTTCTTTCTGCTTCTTTCTTTCTGTGTTGGTTTGTTCCTTTCAACGGAGCACTGTCTGATAGGAGATTTAACCCAGGAGGGTTCGTTCATCTTATGAGCCTTGTCGAGACAAACTTATAGACAATCAAGTGTTAAGTTCATTAGGCGCATTACTGAATCAATATAGGTCACACGCAGTAATTATTACAAGCATGTTTGCAATTACAAATAGTTATAACGTATTGTAACACACGTCAATGATACACAAGTCTGTGTGCACATGAATAGATATGGATATGTAAAAATGTGTGTGTGTTTATATATATATATATATATATATGTATATGTATATATATATGTACATATATATACACATATATATATACATACATATATATTTATTTATATACACACATATATATTAACAGATACAAATCTATCCATGTGTACACAGACTTGTTTATCATTGACGTGTGTTACAATCCCTATAGTTTATTTTCATCGACCCCCAACCCCCCCCCCCACCCCTCCAAAGAAAAAAAGAGATAAGAGCCTTTATAAACTTTAAGAGGACAAGGCAGACTTGTCTGTATACTCGTACCCATTCTCTAGCATAGTTATACCTGTACTCGTTCCGCGTGGCTCATGTATTTGTAATCGTCCTTGTACTCGGCACATTTTTTTACTAGTGCACAGTTGAGTACTTGTAAGAACCTACTCCGGTAGTCTTGCTCGCGCTTAGGCGCCTTGTACTCATGAACTCTTACTCATACCAAGAGGGCCCGGGAAGTTCTATTTGTACTCGCACCCATGTACTCTGCTAATGGAACGTGGACTGTATATATAAATGAGTGTTAAATATCAGGGGCGTATGACCACCATTGTGTTGTACTAGGGGATCTAAGGTGTATGACATCCACGAGGGGAGGGGAAGTTTGGAGGTTCTAAGAGACGTGGCTCGTCCGTTTGATATTTTAGTAAACTAGAGGTTGCTTGGATGCGAAATAGGGCTTTTATTTTAGAGCTTTTTAATTTTATTCTGTTTAAGTTGTATCACATGCATATATGTTATATATTAATGTTCTATAGACTAGGATTTTTTTGGCAATTTTCTGCCTGACAATGCCCCCCCCCCCCCTCGATAGAATTCTAGGGGAGATACACTGGTTGTCCAGCATTTAAGCTAACGATAATAACCGGACTGGGTACTACAGCCCTGGTTATTGCTTGTATTTTTTGCAAGCTGTATAAAAAACAAAAGCTACGTTCCCTGATTTCCGAGACGGTTAGGTTAAATAATTTTTTTAATAAATTTAATAAAATTCAATAATTATTTTATATTTAGTTTATTTTTTGTTCGAGAATTAAGAATATTTTATATGAGAAGATCTACGCATGCATTAAATATGAGTCCATTTCGTGCCTAAAAACAATTTATTTCTCTTCTCTTCATCCTTTGCAGACAGGTGGACAATTTTCTAAATGCTATTACCACTCTATACAATCCTCCTTATATCATGCTTCAGTGCACTCGTACTAGCAGTATGAACAGTTCCTAACCTTACTCTGAATGTAATGCTAATACCACTCTATACTGTCCTCTCATATCATGCTTCAAAGCACTCGTACTAACAGTATGAACTTGTTTCTGATAGAACATAATATGACCAGTCACGCTGCTCATACTGTTAATACGAGGGCTTAGATGCTGACTAAGAAAATACAGTATAAAAATATTTGTGCCAACTGGGTCTTCTTTTGTTTTCAAAAGTTTCTCATCATTCCTCGCTATTTGACTTCATTTTTCCTTCTTTTTTTTTTAAACTAAATTGTCTAATTTTCCAGGCCGCGCTTTTCTGTATGTAGATCGCCCCTAGGCGTCCCTTATCCCGCTAAACAACAAATATATTTTCCCAAAGAAAATTGTCTTTGTTTTAACATTTTCGGTATCATTACAAAGGAGGGTGTACGACGATACTGATTTTATCATTGCCACTGTCAACAAACTTGATACCACGGAGAGGAATCAGTACCACAAAGACATGACAAACCGGGTGCAAAGTTGCCCCGGGATTCGCGGGGTGGTCCCGCAATCCGTTCGATAGATGGCTTCGACCGCCTCTTCACCCCTCCAGGCCCACTCGTCCCGGCTACTCGGTTTACGAAATCGTGGAGAGTTCGGTTGACTATTAAAACAAAACAAAAATAAATCAACTTGCGAGGATGATATTTAAGGTTTTGAAATTGTAACAAACTCCTGAGAGATATATGGTAAATGTAAAATGAATCATATTTCTTGGTACAAACAGTATCGGATGAAAGGCTTATATGACCGAATTTTTGAAAGAAGCTTAAATAGGAATTTTTGGGTTTTTGTCTAACTTTTGTTTTTTGGTATTCTTTTTTTCTTTTCTTCTAATGTTTTAGTTTGTAAGGTCTAGTTCCAGTTTGTGGTATAAGAATCCTTAAGAGACCCCAACAACATTGGTGGGCCATCCAATCAATGGGTAACATGGAACAAACAATAGATTTCATTGTCTGCGAAAATCACAAGAATTATGACTAATGTTACTCGGTATATGTTTCTTTAAATACCCCTCCAATAAAGCAGCCCCCTTACATTGCTTATTTAAAGGTCTACGAACACTCATGAACGATAGTGTCCTAATCACTCTAATAGGCATTAGATATCATGAAAATAGCTTCAACTCGCATCAAAATCCATCAAAGATTGGCCATTTAACAAGCCTTTTTTTTAATTTCTAGTCATAGTTTGCACATATTTACTCAGCATTGCCAGATTTATCAAAACTTCAAATGTGTATATCTTGCAACTGAAAAGAGCTTTTCGAAAAATTTCAACATATTTTGAATGAAATTATCACACACAACAAATGTACTCAATATGGAGCAAAATTTCTAGGTTTCCGTAGTACTTTAAAAATGATGCATTTCCGAACAAAATTAATTGTGATATCTTGCAGATCTTTTAAAAAAAGTTATTTTAGCCCAGGATGGTATTGCTATAACAGTTTTAAAGTTTGAGACATGACCCTTTATACTCGTGAGGTTCATCAATTAAAACGACTGGCCTATTTAGTCTAATACACAGGTCATTAGGTCAATTCCTCAGATGTAACACAAACTCAATAGGGAAAATAGAAGACTTTTATGGCCTCAAATGACATATTTTACAAATGTGTTACATATTTGCCAAGGACAAATTCTGTTGAATGTCATCCAAGGGTGCTCTGTTTTCTTTATATGAATCTTTGAAAATGTTTATAAAATATAATTTATCAAACAATGAGCTAACATTAACATTTAGGCCTACAATTAAAAGCTGACGTCATCATTTCTGAAGCCTTAAAGGAGCGTTCCAGAGTTTTAGCATATTTTAATGGTGAACATCTTGAAAACCTCAATAGCTATAGAAACAGTAGACTCGCAATCATTTTTTTTTCTTTTCGCTACTTTAAAATTCTGCCCAAAGTTGTGCTTTAAAGGTCATCGGAAGAACCCCAAGATATGCTAGAAAGTCAAATATTGGTCACTCAGAATACAAGATACAACATGCACTATACCACCTTTCAGTGTGTTCTCCCTCCCCCTCCCCTCCACCTCCCCCCTCCCTCGCCCAACGTTCTCCCTACCCAACGTCTATGTAATAACATGAAGGGTTGGAACTCTCAGGAAAGTAATTTTGTAGCATGAATTTTCTGGAGATCATTACCATTGTAAAAAATTGGCGGTTAAGTGTGACCTTTGACCTCGAAATTTGGATCAAATTCGACCGAAATCAGTTCGGGATCATATCCCAATTTTATTCAATCCAGGATTTGTTCTTGGAGTTAACTATGTCAACTATTGTTTAAAAACAAAATAAAACTCAACCTCATTAAAACCTGGCTTCTGATATACTGCATGTAACAGTGTTAATAACCATAGCAACAAACTCTTTCTCTTCTAAGCATGCTCATAAGAACTAGTCTGCATGTCGATTATACAGAGATGTAAAACATCTTAGTAATACAGAAGAGTTGACAGCTCGTTTTGATCAAACAGATCACCCAGGTGGTAAACGGTGTTGAGATCAAAAGAGTCGACTTGGATTCGTATGTGGTGCAGGACGTTATCTGTACAGATTTGCTGTTTGAGTTGAATCAGGTTTTTGTTCGAGTTTGCTTTATTTTTCTTTCTTTTTTTTTTCCCTTTTGTGATGAACTTTTCGATAGTCTTCGTCACTAGAATCCCAATAATAAATGTAGGTCATGAGCTTGACTAGTCACGTCTACATTTTAAATTTGTTTTTATTCAAAGAAAAAACAAAACATTAGTTACTTTCAGTAGACAAAATCATTTTACAGAGGCTAGCATGCAATCATATGCAAATTACGTCATCGATATAGTTGTGCAGCTAAATTGCGAAAAAATAGTTATGACAAATATATACCAAAATAACTATGACAAACAGCCCTGTTTCATGGCAACTATTTATAATAATTGTTGTTGTGCCGATTCGGGGGGGGGGGGAGGTAGCAAACAGTTTTACAGAGGTGGTCTGAATTCCACCGCCATCCCGCCATCCCCCCCCCCCCTCCCAAATAAAATGATTGTATACAATAACTGACCTTCCTCTCCTAAACCTTTCCCAGTTTTGAGAAATAAGTGATTCAATTATGATTCACGCTTGTGTTACCACCCAAATATAGCCTACATGTTTTATTTACAAACATTCAAGAGGCAGTTAGTATATTCTTTACACCGGATATGTCATAGAAATAAAATGACCTATCAAGCAATAAATTTAAACCAAAATAGTGGCGTGTGGCGATGATACATATATACATTAAATATATATATATTAATACATAAATATATATATATATATATATATATATATATATATATATATATATACACACATACACACACACATATAAATATATATATATATATTCTTGATTTTTTGATTCTTGATTTTCCAACTCATTACGATTTTCATTTATATATATATATAAATATATATATATATATATATATATATATAAATATATATATATATATATATATATATATATATATATATATTTATATATATTTATATATTTATATATATTTATATATATTTATATATATTTACGATCCGATAGACAACATGTAAAGATTACATCATTTTTTCGCCTCTCGGAAATCCTTCAAATTTCTCAGTTAAATATTCATTCAGTATATTACTTTATCATTATTCTGTGAGAGTTCATTGCTAGTACTAAACAACGTCCAAGATGCCACCTAAAAAAGCTACAAACGCAGCAAAATCGACCTCAACTAGAAGGCAGGTTCGCGAACCCCAGCCTAACGATGAGCCTACACCTCAACCTAACACTGATCTAATTCATGTGGACATTATAGACTCTATTCGCCAAGAGTTGAATGCTGCCATTAACTCAGATGACTTTTGCACCAATCTAATATGCAAACTAGTGCCAGCGATAGCGGAAGCAGTGAAAGAGAAGGTATGTAAAGAAATTCATGACACCTTCCAACTTGAACTGTCCAAAAAGCAAAAACAACTTGATGATGCCAGGGAGGAAATATGCCAGCTCAGACGAGACTTAACTGCAACCCAGGACTCTGCTGACCGCCAGGAGCAGTATTCAAGGCGTAACTGTCTCCGCATACAGGGGATTCCTGAATCTCCTGGAGAATCGACTGACGAGTTAGTCATTAA
Organism: Apostichopus japonicus; assembly: GCF_037975245.1. Taxonomy (NCBI): domain Eukaryota; kingdom Metazoa; phylum Echinodermata; class Holothuroidea; order Aspidochirotida; family Stichopodidae; genus Apostichopus; species Apostichopus japonicus. Next base: position 7,802,370 of record NC_092561.1, read on the forward strand.
TCTGGCGACCGAAAAACTGAACGTTACCCTAACCCCTGGAGAAATCGACCGTTCACACCGCATTTCACCCCGACCTAGAGCTAACAACATAGCAAACGCCACCCGACCCAGGGCTATCATCGTCAAACTGACCTCATACAACACAAGAGACAGGATATATCGTGCCAGGACCTCACTAAAAGGCACCAGAATATACATTAATGAGGATTTGACCCGCAGGAACCAGGAGCTATTCGCCCGTGCCCGCAAACATGAAAGAGTTAATCGGTCTTGGACCCTAGATGGGAAGATATTCGTCATTGATGGGAACGATCATAAACATCACATTGCTAATACAGAGGACCTGGCAAGACTTCGGTAATGTACGGACACAATGGTGAAGTTGAAGCCGCCATCTTGAATTTGAAGCCGCTACCTTGATTTTTGGGGACAGTACATACCATTGCCGTTTGTTACTTAAATGTAGCAAGTAGTTGCACGTTCTACTGGTATTTTACAGATTACTTTAAAGGATTTCCCTTTTGTCGTGTGTTTTCGTTTGTCCAACCACCCGTCTTATCCACATTCAAGGTATTATACGTTATAATACTTTTTTTTCACTCTTCTTATTTTGTTCTGTTCTTCTTTCTTTCTCTTTTTTTTTCTTTTCTTACTTCTTGATAGTTTGCATTTGATACTGCATGGAGCATTGTACTTTATTTAGTCACCTCTGTTGTATTTGTGCGCATAGCTTAACGTCTAGTGATCGTTGTTCCATAGGTCATTGCTGTAATTGCTCCGGGGTTGTAAAATGGCATAATGACTGTATTAGTAATCCTATTGTTAGTTTGCATGGGGACATAGCCTGCATCATTTGTAAAAATACTCGAAATCACTTTCAAGCATGCGACGACATTAATTCCCCTCTCAGTTCTATTGATCCTGATATCAATTCTGTTCAAAGTTTTCAAGCTACTAACTGCAAGTATTATGATTATCATTTCTTTCAAGATATTACCAACGATTTATGGGATCAGAAACTTACCTTGTATCATGTGAATGCTAGGTCTCTGAATAGTAACTTTAATAATTTATTATTATCACTAAGATCCGTTAGGCATAATTTTTCTGTTATCGGTATAACCGAGACCTGGCTTGGTAATCTTAATACTTTACATACTCTCTACAACATCCCTGGGTATAATATGGAACATGCCTCTAGGCAAGGGCGTGGTGGAGGGGTCGCACTATATATCAATTCATCTCTTAAATACAAATCTCGTTCAGATTTGAGTATATTTGTAGAAGGCGTATTTGAGTCGACTTTTATAGAACTACAGGCTTCTCATTCGCCAATCATCATAGGGGTTATTTATTGCCCCTCCGGTGTTAGCGAAACTGTGCTTGACATGTTCTCTACTTTATTTATTTCATTGAATCGAGAAGACAGGAGTTGTTTCTTAATGGGCGATTTTAACTGTAATCTCTTAATTACATCGGAAAACATCGGTAATCAGTTTATCAACCTTGTACACTCTCACTCTTTTCGTCCACTCCACAATTTGCCTTCTAGGATAACGTCACACTCTGCTACACTTCTTGATGTAATTTTTACGAATAGTCCATCACTGTCATCTACCTCGGGCATAATTTGTGACGACATTTCGGATCATTTCCCTGTTTTTACTATTGTTGACATTGACAATGTTAAAACTAGTATTCCGTCAATTACTTTAAGGAGGCACATTAATCCAGCAACTATACGGTTATTTCGGTCTGCTATTGAAAACGAAACTTGGCAAGATGTCTTTTATGGCAATGATGTAAACGTTGCATTTGATCAGTTTAATAAAATATTTAGTAAGCATTTAAACAACTGTCTTCCGTATGTTCCTAGTACAAAGAAGGGTATTAGTGACAAGAATGACTGGATGACTCCTGCCATCCTTAATTCTTGCCGTACAAAGAATCGTCTATATAAAAAATATCTCCGTAGCCGTACTGCAAACAACTTGAACGACTACAAACGTTTTCGTAATCGTCTTACGTCTGTTATCAGGCTGGCCAAAAAGTCTTACTACACCAATATGTTTAATAATAACAACCAGGATGCGAAAAGTATGTGGCGGTCAATAAATACCCTTTTACATGGTCGACAAGCTAATCGCACTCCTGAACAGATTAATTATCAGGGGGTCAGTTTTTCTAATCCTATGGATATTGGAAACATTTTTAATGATTATTTTACTACTATTGGTCCAGCCACTCAACATAAGATTCCTAATGTTAATTCTCACTACAAAATGTACCTGCAAGCACCAGTTATTGATTCTTTATTCATTATTCCTGCAACAAGAGATGAGGTCCTTAAAGTACTTCTATCACTCAAGCCATCCGCTGCTGGTTTTGATGGTGTTTCTGCTATTATTGTAAAACATGTTGCCCATTCATTATGTATTCCACTCACATATCTTTGTAATCTCTCTTTTGAGCTTGGTGTTGTCCCCACATCTTTAAAAATAGCTCGAGTTGTTCCTGTCTTTAAGGCCGGTGAAAAGGAATCCGTGAATAATTATAGACCCATTTCAGTTCTCCCATGTTTCTCCAAGGTAATCGAAAAAATAATGTTCTCACGGTTATATAACTTTATTG